>NW_025856071.1:0-7958 GCF_002878395.1 Capsicum annuum | reverse complement strand
AAAATAATTAATCACCACTTATTATTTTTATATATTTTTTAAATAAAATAAATAATATATATTATTTTATTTATATAAAAAATATATATTATTTTATTTATATAAATATATATTTATTTATATATATAATTATATATATTTAAATAAAAAAGGCATCCCCACCCTTATTTTCTTTGTTCTTCATACACCACACCCCACCATCCTCACCCGCTACCCCCCCCCCCCCTTTCTTTCTTTATCCCCCCCCCCCCCCCCCCCCCCCCCCCTTCTCCTCTTCTAGCCCTTACCCCCTACCCTGCCAGTGCAGTCCCCCTTCTTCTTCCCTCAAAAAATGTATTCCCTTTCTTCTTTTCTCAGAAAATCAATCAAGACCTCATTAATGGCGGATCTCAGCCAGCAACTTATTTATAGTTTCTATAGCTAGCTATTGTCTAATTCCTCTACCACAGATATGGTGGATCCCTCTATGATCCCTATCCCTAATCAAAACCCAAAAGTGTCATCATCTTCTAGAATGTTCTCTTGTGTCTATTGTTCTCACAAACTTTGCACTTCTGAAGCACTTAGAGGACACCACAATGCTCATAAGCATGAAAGAGACGTTTCTCTCTGTAATATGTTCTCCACCACTTCTGCTCTTATAGACTCCTTCGACCATATGATTCGACTCCATTTTCTTCAGAACAACCACAACAACGACATGGAACCCTCTTCAAACATTATCCCCTTCACTTTTTCTTCATCTTGTCATAATGGTTTTTATACTCCTACACCACCACCAAATCTTGGACACAATATATTTATAAATTTCCAGTGACTATGTTTAGTGACATTTGAATGTAGGAAAATGTATTGCAGAAGAAAGTAGAAAGATGTTTATTTTTTATTTTTATTTGTAATTTCTATTATATTTTAAATATAATTTTATTAAAATAATTTTTTTTACAGATAAATGTGCCTTTTTCTATTGAAAATGCCACATCAGTATTAGGGGTGAAACTAATACACTTTAAAGATGTTAAGAGGGGTAAATAAACAGAAGTTAAGTTTAAGTATTAAACTGAGTTGGGAGGACAAGTTTGGGGGGGAAGATGTCTTTTCTCTTTATAAAATCAAGTAAAACCATATATATTCACACAACCATATATATATAACCATGTCAGGGAAAGGGACTGGATTTAGCATGCCTTTAAAACCTTTACTTGAGTTGTGTAGCATTGTAGTCATAAACCACCCATGGGCTATATGGTTTAAACTCACCTTACTGAAAGGACCCTTGTGCGTGAAGCCATATGACTAGGAGTGAATAGTACATCCCTCAAATTATAGTGTGACATCATGCACACGATCACCAAGACCAACCTCATATCAGCAAATATGAGTTTCCAGTTTTAGTCCCCCTGGGACCTCCACCTTTCATTGCTTTTCTACATATCCTGCTATTATTTCCCAGTTAAAACAAATTTCCAAATAACCAAACCATTATCCAATTATTAACTAAGGACATTATTATTGGTATCATCATACGAATCCTTACATATAAGTAATATCCATAGCCAACCACATATATGTTAAGGGGACTTTCAATTGCCCCTACATTTACCATATTAAACAACATGGGGAATTCCATGTACCCCAAAGCATAACAATTTAGCCATTTACCTTTAAAAAATAATTTATACCATGCATAATTCCTTTACCAAGTTTGGACATAAGCAAGAGGTCCATTAAAAGTAGTTAATCCAATTAACATATCTTTATAAGCATTTTGTAAAACGCATTGGGCATAATACGACCAAAACCAATTACAATTACAATTAACCCATTCCCATGAAATACAATTTTCCAAAGATACCATCAATGCACATAAAGCATAATTAAATCCATGGAAAACCATAATCAACCATTTAATATCAAAACACCCAAATCTTTTTTGATAACCAAAATTAAACAATCAATGAAGTTATGAGAACATTCATAAACTACGACTTTAGATAGAATTAACAATGAGGGAAGAGAAAATTACTTAAACCAAGATAATGATAGAAAGAAATCATAAAGACAAGCACCAAATAAACCCTCAAGTTGAAACCCTAGCTTTCCTTGACCAAAAGCTTTTGAGAGAATTATCGAGTGTTTAGAAGAGTTTTTAAGTGTTAATGAATGAAATAATAGGGTAAATAACCCCCCACGTAAGTTAGAAGTCATGGGAACTTATTAAGATAAGTAGTTAAATATTCAAAATATTCCCACTTAAGTTCCACCAAAATCCCATCACAGGGATACGACTGACCCTCACGAGTTGTACCCTTATAATAAGTGTGGTACCCTTGACATGTATCCTAGCCTCACATTTGGATCAAACATTATCCAGTAAATGACTCCTCAAACCAAGTTGTATCCAAAGGATACGATCTGTAACCTTCAGTCATTCCCCTTGAAGATTTAAACTCAAGGAATATTTAGACATTGTCCACCATACAAGTCCTGGGTACAACTCATACCCTGGGTTACGGCTAACAGTGAGCCACTCATTCTCATATCCAACCTAATTAACCATGTTTAATATTAAGTTAAACAACCAAATAATATTAAACCACCAATATGACTCATACCCCTATATCGAATCCATTCTAGTAACCAAAATCCATCCTTCCAACCAACACTGGTCAGCATACAACTAGACCATACATCTGTATCCTAATATAAGGATTGTACCCATGAGTTGTATTGGGTTAAGAGACCTAAATTCTAGGATATTTTCTAAGGTCCAGATACTAAGATGTTTTAGGTGTGAACTAGATTCGCAAATTATCAACCAAGAAAGAACTATGAAAATAAGAAAAAATAAGAGCGAGGAGGGATTCGTTATGATTTCACAAAGATGGAATATAGCAGGATTCTGAGATCGTGATAGGATAGGCCGCATTTGTAGTACCATGATTGTGATTCTGGGACCGCGATCGCAGTATCTGAGACAGAATTTTCCGTTGTTCTGCCTTATATTCCTACATTGTTGCCATAGTTTAAATCATGGTTTTCCTTTTTTTTCCTTCCAATCTGTCCAAAACACCTACAAAGAATCAAAATTATTGAGACTTATTTAAAAACATAAAAATGCAAATATGACACTGATGGGTTGCCTCCCATCTAGTACTAAATTTAACATTATAGCACGACGCCTTTTTATCCTTATTTCTGTCTCCACTTAGAGTATTTGAGTTTCCTGCCAAATTTTTATTAATGCATCTTTTAGGTACTTTGGGCAAGGGTGAGGACACAACAATGCATATTATAACTTTCCACTTTAACAAATTGAACCTTTTTCCCAACTTCACATCAAACTTTCTATTTAGCTCTTTGGGTAAAGGTTGGAACATCAATAGGCCACTAGTTGCACAGAGGAAGTTGATCTCCTTGGGCTTAGATAATGGGGTTTGCATGTGTGCTTTTGGAATTTGAAACTCCAAAATGTAAGGATGGTGTTACTTTTCCCCAAGATCCATCCTTAGCTTAGGTGAATGCACTCTAATCACATCCATTAAGCACAACATTGAAAAATTGTTCGAATGAGGCCTATCCCTTAACTTTAAAATTACATCCATATTAGAATTCTCACCCCGAAATGAACTACAGTCTTTATAAGAGTTTGAATAGTTTCTTCTTTTGACTCTAGCACCATTTCCTCAATTTTGTCATTATCTGTTATATTTGGTTTGGTCTGTTGGGAAATCACCAAGGATTCTTCAACATAGAGCTCAATTGGAAGAGTGGGTATACTCATGGTATTTTAAAGATTAGACTCCATACCTATTTATTTAATCCTTTGGATTTCCACTTTACATGACCACATGGCTTGATGTACACAATGTATGTTATCCCTCATTATCTTCACCGATCCATGATAAGTTGATGCATTGCCTTCTCACCATTATATCCTGCACATTGCTTTTTTTTTGATGCATCATAATACCAATCAAGCTCATAAGAAGAACTATTATTTGGGTTAGTATAAAAAAGGGAAGGCGTATTTGGATAATCACTCCAATGTCTATCCCGACCACCACACAAAGAACAATCATACTCCCAATAGGATCGAGATGGTACACACATTTTTTTTTGGGGAGTATATCTAATATATCATGGAAAGTGAGGTCCATCATAATATTGACATGGATCATCCATATTGGATTTCCAATTAGCAAAGTCATATTTGTCCTAAGATGCCATTGCAACAAGTAAACGAAAATAAAACTCTACCCAACAAAAGAAAATAACAAACAAATATTTACAAGTTTGAATCCAAAAAAGTAGGTTAGAGTTTCAAACTAACAATATACGCCAAATTATTCCCTGACAACGCTGCCATTTTTTATAACGCTCAACTTACACATCAATTTAAGTGCAAGGCAGTCGTTGTCAATATATTTACCGAACTAGAAGTCGAGGTCATATCCACGGGGAACAATGTGATTGGCGATTGAGTAAGTTGGAAATAAAAGTTTCTTGTTATCTTTAAACCTATGGTACAAGATAGTTTGGGGGATTTCATTGTTTCTAATGTGAAAGTAATTCTTGGGCTTCTAAGTGAGTAATTCTAGACTAAGAATAATTAGCGTGTAATTAATTATGCACAAAACTTATGATTACACTAACCTAGAGGCATGTTAAACATGGGTACATAATGATTTAATGCAAATTCTAATCATTGATGATGTGGAAGGCTAGGTTTAAATTCCTTTAGGCTAGTTCTTTAACAAATCCTCAAAGATGTCACTCATTGGCCCTTTTGAGTACCTAACGAGTGTGTTAATTAAAGCCATCCAGTACCTTAATTAGGCACCCTATTTCTAGGATGGTACCCAAGAGATAGTCAACCTCATAATCATGTTTATGTCTAAGATGGTAAAAATTAGCAAACTAAGCCAAATAATTGTCCATGGTTGCCTTCGTTCCCACATCTCTTTTTCAAGGATGACGAGGGTTCCTAAAGTTCACCCAAACTCCTCTTTAAAGGATGGTTTAGGTTTTCAAAAACTTGAGGTTTTCACCCACAAACCCATTTAGGGTATTTAAAGCTTTCACCCATAAATCCTAATTAATAAACTCAAGAAATTGTTGAACCCAACACCAACCTTTTAACATATATATAAGTGAATCATAACCCATACATAAATGCACCCTAATCAAGCATAATCCCAAAAGATAGATCTAGCACATTATAAGGATAGTGAAAACAAATATAGTAAGATGTCCATTAAGGTTATTCATAAGAAAATACAGAGGGGACAGACCACACTTTAGACTAAAATGAATATTCAATAGACAAAGCCAAATCTAAACTTTTGAGCTCCTCTAATTTAATCTTGTCTCAAATTAGTAAAAATTTTAGCTCCAAGCTCTATGAAATTACAAAAAACCTAAACTAAGAATGGGAGGTAGGGTTGTACAATGATGAATGTATGAAATAAAGATTTTGAGTTATTTTTATGAGAATTATAGAGCCATCTATGTGCTTTTACAAGATCGTGTATAGATCTATCACGATTGTGACTCCACATTCATTGAATTCTACAAGCAATCACAGCTTGATAACTTCATAACTTATTGCGATCGCGGTATTCAATCTGTAATTGTGGAGGCCCAATTTTCTTAGGTTTTCTAGCTTTTGCACTTCTCTTCCCGCTTTGATCCTCCTTCATCTTATTTTACCTTTTTAGTCTAAGCATTTATATACCTGCAACACATGGTAATAAGTGAAATTTTATGACATTTTTACCTCATTAATACCTTCAAAACATAGTAGTGCATGAAAAAATTTAATGTCAATGAGTGGTAAACTCACCACTCATCAATGATATTTGAGTAGATCTGGTTATCCTAGATATAGTTGATTTTGACATTATTCTTGGCATATGTTAGTTGCCTCCCGATCATATAGTATTATTCATTTGTGATGTCTATCACATTAGCTATTCTAGTATCCCTAGTATTTTGTAGAACGGTGTTGATATTCATATGCTAAGAGGGATAATACCATTCATTTAGGTGTGGAGGTTAGTGCCAAAAGGGTGTTTGACTTATCTTGATTATGTTCTTGATACTAGTTAAGACACTACTTCACTTGAGACATGTAGTTAGTGAGTTTACCAATGTGTTTCCTTCTAATCTACCCATTCTTTTACCTTATCATGACACTAACATTGTTATCAATAATAAGACGGTAACTAAGTCCATTTTTATTCCACTATATTGAATAGCTCTAGTTAATTGAGGTAGATTAAGGATGAATTTTTGGATATTCTATGTAAGGGTCTTCTTTGACCTAGTTTGTCTTGGGGGTGCCCCTATTCCATTAGTGATGAATAAAGATGTATAATATGCTAAATAAGATGACTATTAAGGATAAGTATCTAATGTCTCATATTCATAATCTGTTCGACTAGCTTGAAGGTGCATTTCTATCTTCTAAGATACATATGATGATATTTATATAAAGAGAGGAGGTGTACGGTAATCTTTATATGCATCTGATGTCACATCTATGTAATTTTGATAAAACAAGTAAGAAAGACTCCAAAGTAGTGCTCATAAAACTTGAAAATTTAGAAAATAAGGTCCAGAGCAATGTTAGAAGACCACAGAATGATATTTATATCAAGGAAGAGGTGCAAATACACTTCCACTAAAGTTTACTCCCTTAGAAAATGATCAATTTACCAAGCCAAAGGAGATCGCGATACAAGTCCCATAGCAAGTGTCACGACCCAAACAAGGGCCTAGAACTAATGGGCATCCCAAGTCCAACTAGGATCGGGGACCGACCCTTAACCCAACCCAACCACCTTTCATAGCATTAGATAAGTTGAATTTCAAGTGTATAAAAAGATTGCGTAAATGCTCTCATGAAGAATATAGGATAGGGTTACAACAGTGACAGATCCAATCGAGTCTGCCCGTACCAAACCAATAATCTATACCATACAAAACCAAAGAGAATATCAAAGCATAATATAGTAATCAAACCCAAAATTTAATACGATGGAACAACTAATAATATCGTCTAATGATATCATCCCCAATACCAATGCCAATGCTAAGGCCGACACCAATACCAATCCTACCCATAAAAACTACCAGAAGTACCACAAAGCCTCTATCCAAAAGAATACAAATATCCAATTAGGTCATGCCCCGAACCATGGAAAAAAGCAATAACCAAATCAAAAGCAAAATGTCTGCGTATGCCCACATTATGGAATGGAGCCGGCAGAATAGATGAAAGCTCACTACTTCAATCCAAATATTGGCACTGTGTTAATCACTATGAGGGAGGAGTCGAACAAAGGTTTCTCTATAGAGTGGGTATACAACCGCCAGTAGACGGGTCAGTGAATGACGGATAACATGCATCTTAGTATAAGGATAAAGTAATGCCATTTAAATAACCAAGTAAAACCATTCATAATGCATACAAACATACATATATAAGTTCTGGTAAAGGGAATCCATGTTTATCATCCATTTAAAACCATTAACAAAGGCTGTATAACCTTACCATTTCACCACACCCATGGGCCATATGGGTTCAGCTCGCCCTGTTGAAAGAGTCCTAGTGTGTGTAACCATACGAGCAGGAAATATTCCATGGGATGACTAGTATATCCCTCCAATATAAAATGTGACACTCATACGTGGTCATAGAAGGCCTCTCATATCGGTAAATAAGAGTTTTTGTTTCACCAGAACCTTCACCTTCCGTGGCTTAGTTACACATCCCTCCATTAATGGCCAAATTCAAAACCATGTCCAAACACTCCAATTACCATTTATTAACTAAGGCCAATGATTAGTGGTGTTGTCACACAAACCATACTTGCAAGATTTATCCATAGCCAAACCATTTAGGTGAAGGGGAATCTCAAGTGCCCTTTTTGTCTACCATATTGAACTCTTAG
>NW_025856070.1:0-5244 GCF_002878395.1 Capsicum annuum | reverse complement strand
GGAGTTGACTAATAAGTCGTATTTTGTTATCTTTCTGAAATTCTTTTATTCTTGGATGATGATTACTCTGTTGATATTTGAGGGTTATTTATGAAAACCCCGTTGATTTGTGTTGAACTGAATGAAAATGGCTCAAAGGGTTAGCTTGGGGCTAATCGTAGCCTCAAGCACCGTGTGACGCTCCGGGACCCCTTTTTTGGAGCGTTACAAACTTGGTATCAGAGCCTAAGGTTTTAAGGTGTCCTAGGGAGTCTGACAAGCTGCATTAAGTAGAGTCTTAATCATCGGTGTGTAGCGCGCCACATCTATGAGCAAGAGGCTACAAGATGTTTTAGGAAAAAGTGTGATTCTTTCTTTCAGAAGTCTATCGTGCTTAAAGTGTCTCTCCCTGCTATTGATTCGTGCTCTCCTCTTTCAGAAATATGCCTCCACGTCGAGCGAGAAGAAATAATGATGGTCAGCAACCTCAGCCTGCTGACTCATTGAATGAAAATGTATCTCATGCTGAATTTCAAGCAGCCTTTCAGGCACTGGCCCAAGCTGTTACTGCAAATATTCAGGCCAACCCGACACCGGCTCCACAGCATCAGGGAGGTGATTCAGCTGCTGCCAGGATTCGTGACTTCATGGGGATGAATCCGCCGGAATTCTATGGGTCCAAGTCTGATGAGGATCCACGATTGTTTTTAGAGGAGGTGCGGAAGATTACTTAGGTGATGCATGTATCTGAAATATAGTGTGGATTTGGCTGCGTATAGGTTGAAAGACCTTTCTTATGAATGGGTTGTTGCTTGGAGAAAAGGTAGAGGTGAGGGAGCTGTCCCTACAACTTGGCAAGAGTTTCAGGATGCATTCTTAGATAAGTTTTTTCCTTTGGAGATGAGGGAGGCGAAGGTGGAAGAGTTTATGAACCTGCGACAGGGCTCTATGACTGTTAGTGAGTACTGTCTAAAGTTCAATCAGTTGGCCAAGTATGCTCCTGACTTAGTGGCTGATAATCGGGCTAGTATGAGTAAGTTTGTGACTGGAGTGTCTAGTTATGTGGTTAAGGAGTGTAGGTCTGCTATGCTGAATAGTGAGATAAATCTTTCTAGGCTGATGACTCATGCCCAACAGATTGAGGTAGACTAGATTAAGGAGAGAGATAGAATGAAAGGTAATACGAGAGCTAGGTCCGAGCAGCACGGATAGGGTTAGACTAGATTGCAGGGAGGGAGTGCCAGCACCGTCATCTTCTAGTGCTCCCGTGCCTAGAGGTAGGCAGGAGCAAGGTAGCAGGTCATATGCATCTAGGTCCCAGTATAGTACTGGCAGTAAGCCAAATCGTCCCCTGTGTCCTAAGTGTGGTAGGGCTCATTCGGGTGAGTATTGGGGTGAGAAGAGGGGTTATTTTTGGTGTGGTGACATGGGTCACAGAGTTAGAGATTTTCCACAGGATGGACAAGGGCATCGTGACTATCTCCCTCAGACCCAGACTCAGACTGTTAGTGCTCCAGTTCCAGTGACTCGCCCAGCCCCAGCTCAAGGCGCCTCTTCTAACAATACTGGTGGCCAGCGCCAGAATAGATTCTATACTTTACCATCCCACCAGGAACAGTAGGACTCTCCCGATGTTGTTACTAGTATGCTTCGTATATTTTAGTTTGATGTGTATGCTTTGTTGGATCCTGGATCCAGTTTCTCATATGTTACACCTTTGATTGCTGTGAATTTTGAAATAAGTCCTGAGATTATTCCTGAGCCTATCCTAGTTTTTACCCCAGTGGGTGATTCGATTGTTGCCCAGAAAGTGTATAAAAAGTGTCCTGTTACCGTTCTTCATAGAGTCTTGTTGGCTGATCTGATTGAGTTAGACATGGTAGATTTTGATGTGATTCTGGGTATGGACTGGCTGTATTCTTCTTATGCCTCTATTGATTGTCGGACCTGAGTGGTCAAGTTTCAGTTTTCAGGTGCATCCGTGTTTGAGTGGTTTGGGAATTCTGTGTCACCCAAGAGTCATTTTATCTCTTACCTCAAAACTAGAAAGCTTATTTCCAAGGGGTGTATTTACCATTAGGTTAGAGTCAAAGACACTAAGTCTGAGACTCCAACTTTCCAGTCTGTTAACGTCGTCAATGAGTTTTCTGATGTCTTTCCGGATGATCTCCCCAGGATACCTCCCGACAGAGAGATAGAGTTTGAGATTGATCTTCTTCTCGATACTCAGCCCATTTCTATTTCTCCTTACCGTATGACCCCTGCTAAACTTAAGGAGTTGAAAGAGCAACTTAAAGATCTACTAGATAAGGGTTTCATAAGGCCCAGTGTTTCTCCTTGGGGTGCTCCTGTGTTGTTTGTGAGAAAGAAAGATGGCTCCTTGCGTATGTGCATTGATTACCGCCAACTGTATAAAGTCACTGTCAAAAATAAGTACCCCCTTCCGAGAATAGATGATTTGTTTGACCCATTGCAAGGTGCAAGTTATTTTTCAAAGATAGACCTTCGTTCCGGCTATCATCAACTTAAATTTAGGGAGTGTGACATCCCAAAAACTGCTTTTCGAACTTGTTATGGCCATTTTGAGTTTCTTGTTATGTATTTCAGGTTAACTAAAACCCAGTAGCTTTCATGGACCTAATAAATCGAGTGTTCAGACCATATCTGGATATGTTTGTCATAGTGTTCATCGATGATATACTGGTGTACTCCCGTAGTGAGGATGAACATTTTGATTATCTCCGAACTGTCTTACAAACCCTTAGAGATCACAAGTTGTTTGCCAAGTTCAGTAAGTGTGAGTTTTGGCTAAGGTCAGTTGCTTTTCTGGGTCATATCATTTCTTGCGAGGGTATTAGAGTTGATCCCCAAAAGACTGAAGCTGTTAGAAATTGGCCTAGACCTATTTCTCTGACTGATATCCGAAGTTTCTTGGGTTTAGCTGGCTATTTCCGTCGTTTTGTTGAGGATCTCTCCTCTATAGCGTCTCCTATGACTCGGTTGACCCAAAAGAAAGTGAAGTTCTTGTGGTCCGAATCTAAGTGAAGTTCTTGTGGTCCGAATCTTGTGAGAAGAGTTTTCAGGAGTTGAAGACTCGAATCACTTCAACCCCTGTTTTGACTTTGCCTAATGGTGTTGATGGTTTTGTGGTGTACTGTGATTCTTCGAGAGTTGGGTTGGGTTGCGTATTGATGCAGAAGGGTAAGATGATAGCTTATGCTTCTAGACAGTTGAAACCCCATGAGAAAAATTACCCCACCCATGACCTTGAGTTGGTTGCTATTGTGTTTGCTTTGAAAATCTGAAGACACTATTTGTATGGTGTCCATGTTGATGTTTTCACTGATCATAAGAGTCTGCAGTATGTGTTTACCCAGAGAGAATTGAATCTTAGGCAAAGACGATGGTTAGAATTGTTAAAGGACTATGATATGACTGTGCTGTACCATCCTGGCAAGGCCAATGTTTTGGCGGATGCCCTGAGTAGAGTGTCCATGGGTAGTGTTTCGCATGTGGTAGAAGGTAAGAAAGAGTTGGCTTGTGATGTACATCGTTTGTCTAGATTGGGGGTTAGGTTGTTTGACTCTGCTGAAGGTAGTATAGGGGTTCGTTCAGAGTAGTTCCGAATCCTCCTTGGTTTCAGAAGTGAAGGAAAATCAATACTTAGATACTAGTTTGGTCAGACTGAAGGAGTTAGTCAAGGACCAAAAAGTAGAGGTTTTCTCCCAAGAGAGAGATGGTGTGTTGAGATTGCAGGGTAGATTGTGTGTCCCGAATGTTGATGATCTGAGACAGAGGATTATGGCTGAAGCGTATGGGGCGCGATATTCTATTCATCCTGGTGCCACCAAGATGTATCGAGACTTGCGAGAAATCTATTAGTGGAGTGGCATGAAGAAAGATATAGCAGCGTTTGTAGCTAAGTGTGAAACATGCCAACTGGATAAGGCTGAACACACAAGACCTGGTGGTATGATGCAAGAGTGTAGTATTCCCACCTGGAAGTAGGAAGAGGTAAATATGGACTTCGTGATTGGTTTACCTCCTTCCCGACGCCATCATGATTCCATTTGGGTTGTCGTTGATAGGTTGACTAAGTCTGCTCATTTCTTGCCTGTTCATACTTCATATACTACTGAGGATTACGCTAGATTGTATATCCGAGAGCTAGTCAGACTGCATGGAGTTCCCTTGTCTATCATTTCCCGTGCTTAATGTCTTAGATAATGACCCACCATTGCGTAGAGTATCAAATAATATTTCCAATGATATGTGGATCATTCAAAACGGACACCCGAGCGATGATTTATGAACATTCCGATTGAACCGTGAATAGTAGTGAATAGTAAAACATGCAGGAAAAAGTACTGAGGCCTGACGTATTTTTGCTCCAACTTAAAACAATCATAACTCCTTGTACATAATGATATGGGTGATCTACTATATATCAACGGAAAGCTCGGCGAGTCCTCTTTCCAATGAAATTGGTTTCATTCAATTTGTCTATCGAAGCAAAAAGTTATGGTCGATCTACTTCAGCCTATCAAAAGTAAATTTTTGGGTCAACTTCAAACGATCATAACTCCTCGTACACAATGATCTTGGTGAGATACTATATATCAATGGAAATATATGAGATTCCTCTTTCTAATGAAATTAGTTTCATCCAATTTGGATATTAGAGTAAAACGTTATGGTTGATCTACTTTAGACTATCAAAACAGTCCATCAAAGGACAGATTCGAGAATTATTTGATTTTTAGGGGCATTTTGGTCATTCCTCCTCACCCAAAATCCGTCGAAACCCTATATTAAAGCCTATTAAAAGCATTATATGTTATATTTCATCAAATTCCCTCAAAAAGAAAATCCTAAGCTCCTACATCCAAATTCAAGAACCTCCAAAGTTCACCATTAATTCTACAAATTTATTCAAGATTCCAAGTTCCTAGTTCAAGAACTCCAAGAACCATCATTCAAAGGCACGATTAACATATCAAAAACGAGTATCGATCTCAAGTTAATCATTCAAGGTATGTGGGGTTTTTCAACACGGACTCTCTTTCGTTCTTGTGCCAAAAAGTAATTTTCTTTACAAAGGCATGATTTTTATTTGATTTTTACGAATTTGAAGCATGAATCCATATCTTATGATGATTATTATGAAATCTTGATGTTTATGATTTTGAAAGATGAATTTACATGTGTGGAGATATAAAACATGAATCTTGAACGATATTTATCATGATTTTGATATTTGGGTCG
>NW_025856069.1:0-6118 GCF_002878395.1 Capsicum annuum | reverse complement strand
GTCAGTACGTCTGAATATACTGAGTATACGAGTGAGATAGGCTAAATACAAAGGGTTATATGCATAAACAATACTGATTAATATGAACGTTAGAATACATACATGCATACATAACTGTAACTGGACTCGTGGAGATACTGGCTACTGAGTCTGAATACTGATAACATGAGTGTACTGGTACTGAGATACTGAATAGGTGAACGACTTTTTCTGACATTTTAAATTATGAAAAACTGGTCTAGTTGACTGTGTCTGATAGTCCTGAAGCTGAATACTGATATCATGAATTCTGATAACTGATATGATTGATATAACTATGATGATCGGACTAATCGATGTAACTAATAATGAGAGACTGTATCTGACAGTCTAAGTTCTGATGGAACTATCTGAGTTCCGTTCTACTTGGAGTAACTGAATCTGAGATCAGTCGTATCTAGCGGGTGATCATGAGTATACTGATAATAAGGATGATTTGACTTAATCTGAGATCAGTCCTATCTAGTGGGTGATCTTTAAATCTAATAATTCTGATACTGTTTAACTGTAGTTGAGATCAGTCCTAGCTAATGGGTGATCTTGAAGTCTATTTATAATGATAAGTATAGACTGTATCTAACAGTACTAAATCTGTTCTACTAAGCTGAGTTGACTATATCTGATAGTCCTAAATCTATAATTAAAACTGTAGGATATGTTCATCTAACCGACATGCCCCAAGCTAAGCTGACTGGGGATCAATCTCTACCCTGACTGGAAGGGTGTCAGTACTGTGCCACCAGTAAAGACATCTACTGTGGAGTTATTCCTAATCTAGCGGGTGACTCCTGGGATCAGTCCTATACATATAAATGTGCTGACGGGTGATCCTTGAGTATTTAGTCCTATCTAACGGGTGACATCTTGTACCTATGCTGGCTACGTTGTTCTGGAAATTAGGGATTGCTTCTAGGGATCTTAGTCCTATTCTAGTGAGTGAGTCCCCATCCCTAGTCTCGCTCAGTGCTGAATCCTACTCCCATCTGAAAGACACTGAACTGAATAACTGGGCTAAACTAAATAACTTAACTAAACTAATTTGCTGAACTGATACTGATTAACTGAACTAAAAATAATGGTATTGTTTAGCGGGCTAAAACTGAGTTTACTGGATTTCGATGACTGATGGAATGTACTGAGTTCTGAGGACTGGTTGAGAGTACTGAAGTTATGAGATTGACTTTGAATACTGAGTTTACAGATATTACTGAGTACTGAGACCACTGAGATTACTGAACTACTGAGATTACTGAGGTTACTAGATTTTCCTGAGTCATATGACTGACTGAATTCTATAGATCATGGCTTGACTGAGAATATCGTGATAACATGACATGGCTCTAGGCACACAGCTATAGTTTTTGGGTACGAATACCCCCAGGACTCGATGGAAGGAAACTGATACAACATGACTGACTTGATCATAAGATTGGAGTTCACAATTCACATTATCATAAATAGAGGATATTATACATCATGTAGTTCCTCAACATATTAACCATGGTAGGGAGTGCATATCTATATTTCATGTGCATATTGTATATCTCCATTATCATACATGCTTTATACCACAACAATAGCAACAGATGAAAAGCATGGAATTCATATTAAAGTATATAGCTAACATGGACTTATCATTTAGACATCATGGAACCATATAAATATAAATTTCTAACATCCTAAGAATTTTATCGAACACTTTGCATGCAATCTTTAAGGCATAGGTGTGTTTCATAACTTGTACCATTTTACACCATCTAAGGTTCATAGTTTTCAACTAACAAGCATATATATTCCATGAAAACACCGCTGGATATCATCTTGAAACTTAAACAACAATCATCAACATGTACATACTCATATCACCACAAAAAATTTACAAAATAATATTTAAAACATGGTTCTTGAGCTCTATGAATGGATTGGATCTATAGATGAACATTACGCATACCTTAGAAAGGAAACCTTGATGATTTGCTGGAGAGTTCTTGGATTGGGAAACGTAATTCTTGATTATCTTGGAAAAAAGCTTGAATCTTGCTTTTGAGAGATGAGTTTGATGGAAACCCTAATCTTGTGGTTAAGAGCATAAGAGATGGTTTTTGAGATGCTTAACTGAAGAAAAATGAAAAAAATTACACCTCTTTAGGATTATAAGTCGTGGGAAGTGAAGCGAAAAGGCCAAAATACCCTTATGAAATAAATTCCCAGTTGCTGAAAATAATAGCTGGCGACATTTGTGACAAGGCATCAAAAATATGATAAGACGTCAAAAATGTCATCACATAGAAGCTGGATTCTGCCTAAGGCTGACGACATTTGTGACATGGTGTTAAAAATGTGGTAAGATGTCAAAGATGTCATCACACAGAAGCTGAATTCTGCCTAAGGCTGACGACATTTGTGACATGGCGTCAAAAATATGGTAAGCCATCAAAAATATCATCACACCGAAGCTGGATTCTGCCTAAGGCTAACGACATTTGTGACATGGCGTCAAAATGTGGTAAGCCGTAAAAAATGTCGTCATACAGAAGCTGGATTCTGCCTAAGGCTGATGATATTTGTGACATGGCATCAAAAATGTGGTAAGCCATAAAAAATGTCATCACACAGAAGCTATATTCTGCCTAACTGATGAACTTCGTGATAGGGCGTCACAAATGTGGTAAGCTACCACGAATGTCGTCACACTGTTTCCAGCCTTATATGCTGGAGTAAAATAGGAATAACTCTTTGCTCCGATATCGGATTTAGGTGAAATTGGTATCGTTGGAAATATAATTAAATTATATATCTGTTAATAGGTCATAAGATCAAAAATTCCAAGTATAATGAGAGATATACTCATTTGAAGTTGACTATACCAATATCTTTCTCAAGAATTCAATTGGTAAGGAATGTTTTGATTCGTTTGATAGATGGGAGTTATTTAAAGCCTTAATATACATATAACTTAATCATAAAACTATAAAAGAACCATGATGTACTATGCATGATATTGGTACATGGCTCTAATATTGGTTTGGATTTTTGGGGTATTACATAATCAGACAGTTTGCAGCTTCTAGTCAAAAGGTGATGAGTTCTTTTGATTTGAGGGCTCAAGTCAAGCATAAGCTGACCACGCATATCTGATACATGAATACATGACTGAACTGACTCACGATCATGCGTCTGAACATGCAATGGTAAAGGCACTAAGATTGAACTGAAACATGAGAATATGACTTATTCTACCACATGACATATGGACTGAACATCATGAACTGCACTGAACCTTTGAATACTTGACTTATAGCTGAGGTCTAACTTGAAGGTCAACTTATGAGTACCCTCTATTCTAGACTGAATTCGTTATGCAAGGAGAAATTGAAGGATCTAAGGCATGAGAACGTTAATAGAAAGTGGGGTATATCCCCCTTGGGACGCTATGTCCCTCTAAGAACGCTTACCTTACGAAGATACTGGGTGATGTATAGGGCATCTATAACTAGATTGTAACTAAACTTCGAGAGTTTGAAACTAATGCATGATGCATGAGATGAACTGAACTTGCAACTACTAGGAGGTTCTACCTTGAAATAGTTACTTTCTCTGAGATTTTGGATAGCATGAATAGATGCAAGGATGAGAAAACAAGCTATAAAAATCTGACTGCTCGATTGCTAAACTAACTTGCTGGCTTTACTAGCTAACTCATACTGAAATATATGCTCTAATGAGAGAAAGAGATCTAACAATGCATACTATAAACATGAAAGACTGGTAACATAGCCGAATCTAAGTCAGGGAAACTTTTTGGATTAGGATGGGTTTGGAGTGCATAAAGTCTATTCTGACGCTGACCGCTATTGGTACCTTGCTGATGCAACTCTATACCCATCTGTGCTAGAACTCTGCACTCTCACATCCTATGGCCTGGCTTTCCATACCCAAAACATACATCACTGCCTTCCATACATGCACCTAGATGATTCTTCCACACTCTTCGCAAAACAGATAAGTAAGACCTCTATTTTCACTACCCTGGGCCTCAGAGCCTGGCGCTCCATCATAATTGTCATTTTTGGACTTAGGTGCTAGTACACTAGCTGAGGATAGAGCTGGGACTGAAAATTTCTAACTATGCTGAGAACGGTTACCACCCTGTGACTTAGGCTGAGCAAATTTGAAACTACCCGTCCTTGATCTCTTACTCTGTCTCACTCTCGTCCTAATCTTTTGCTCCTCTATATACTGAGCATGTGTCATAAGTCTGGCTAAAGTCATATCACTATTCAACATGGCAGATCTGTACTCGTTTACCACACTCTCATTCACCCCTGACACGAACAACTCATCTTAGCTCTACCGTCTGCAACCACATGAGAGGCATATCTAGATAATTGAGTAAACTTGAAAGTTTACTCAATTACCGTCATACTGGCCTGCCTGAGGTTGATGAACCCTATTACCTTAGCTTCTCTAAGCTCTAGCAGAAAGAATCTATCAAGGAAAGCAGAGGCAAATTTCTCCCACTGTATAGGGCCTGCATCATCTAACCTTTCTGACTTCCACTATTTGTACCAAGTATGAGTGACATCCTGTAATTAGTGTGCGGCTAACTCAGCACTCTAAATAGTAGTAACCCCCATAACATCTGTCACCTTCTGAACTTGATCTAGAAATTCCTGCAGGTTCTCATCTGACTTAGACCCTATGAAGGAAGAAGGATTCATTCGGGTGAAGTCCCGAATTCTAGCTGTAGTTGAATTGGCCACTGGGTTGGCTGGAACGATAGCTGGTTATTTATTTTGGGCAGCAACTAACTGAGCAAGAGTGGTGAATGCAGACCTGAACTTTGCATGAGAAACATGATCTCCCAAAGGTTTTTCAGGCTAAGTGGCTGACTGATTCCCATTTCTTCTTTTAAGAGGCATGTCTATAGAAGAAAGTGAGAAGTTGATTAGACTGAGATTATACTCACTGGCACGACATGAATACTGAAAGAAGGGAAACTGTTCCTAAAACATCTCATAGTCTCCTGCACATAAGTGTGGTGCACAACACACACACGTAAAAGACTTTACTAGATGCAGCTTTTACACTTCCTAGCACTCTATTGAACCTTAGGCTCTGATACCAAGTTTGTAACAGCCCGATTTTCTGAACCGGAATGCTACACGGTGCTTATGACCCCGAAGGACCACAAGCTAACCCATGACTAATATCTGTACTTGTATACTGCATAATATATCATAAAATGCGGAAACATTAACATGAAAGACCATAAGGTTTGAACTGAATAAATGTCTGATAATAAAATATCTAAAAAAGGTATAACAATACCAAAACTGTAATACCTCGGGAAATTTTTTGTTGAAATTTTGTGCGTAAACGTGTTGGGTTTTATCTTCTAGAATGAATTATAAATTTTCCGTGCAAAATGTCTTAGATTATGACCCATCATTTGTAGAGTATCAAATAATATTTAAAACAATATGTGGATCATCCAAAATGGACACCCGAGCGACGAGTTATGAACATTCCGATCGAACCATGAATAGTAGTGAACAGTAAAACGTACAGGAAAAAGTACTGAGGCCTGGCGTATTTTTGATCCAACTTTAAATGATTATAACTCTTTGTACATAATGATATGTGTGATCTACTATATATCAAGGGAAAGATCTACGAGTCCTCTTTCTAATGAAATTGGTTTCATCCAATTTGTCTATCGGAGCAAAAAGTTATGGTCGATCTACTTCAGCCTATCAAAAGTAAATTTTTGGGTCAACTTCAAACAATCATAACTCCTCATACACAATGATCTGGGTGAGATACTATATATCAACAGAAAGATATGAGAGTCCTCTTTCTAATGAAATTGGTTTTATCTAATTTGTATATCGAAGTAAAATGTTATGGTTGATCTACTTCAAACTATCAAAACAGTCCACCAAAGGACAAATACGAGAATTTTTTTGATTTTTAGGGGCGTTTTGGTCATTCTCCCTCACCCAAAATCCATCTAAATCCTATATTAAAGCCTATTAGAAGCATTATATGTTATATTTAATCAAATTCCCTCAAAAAG
>NW_025856068.1:0-3835 GCF_002878395.1 Capsicum annuum | reverse complement strand
CCCATATTTTCCTCAAAGACTAAAGCAGAACAAAGAGAAAGGAAAATTCAAGCGATTCATTAAGATACTGAAAGAGTTAAGCTTGAATAATCCTCTTCTTAAAGTGTTGGAGCAATTAGTTACAAAGAAGAAAGGAGCTACGATTGAGGATATTGATGGCTTGCACCACTGCAGTGTAGTCACTACTAGGTTGATCTCGGAGCATTCACTATACCATGCACTATTGGGTCATCCTAATTCACCAAAGCCTTATGTAACTTAGGAGCCAGTATAAATTTAATGTTGCTGGCTGTATTCAAGCAATTGGGCTTGATCCCTCTTTAACTAATTTCAATGCAGCTATTGATGGTTGACCGCACAGTGAAGAAAACTATAGGCATTTCATTTGATGTGATTGTGAGATTCGATAACTTTATCTTTCTAGATGACTTTGTCAATCTGGTCTATAAGTTTTACACTGAGATGCCCATTATATTAGGGAGATCATTTATGGCCACAGGTAGAGTAATGGTTGATATAGAAAAGGAAGATCTAAAGTTTAGAGTCAATTAATAGAAGGATATATTCAACATTCGAAAATCAATGAATCATCTAACTGACATGAGGGTGGTGTCGGTGATAGATTGTATTGATGACCTTGGAGGGTACTCTTATGGGTATCTTGATGAATTCAGAGTAATCAAGGTACCCACATTGTGCTGTGATGTTAAATCAAGCACTGAATAGGAGGCAACCCATGGTCTTGTTGGTAAAGTCTGAGTAACCAACACAACCACATCGTGATGCGGCTTCAAATCAAGCACTAGGTGAGAGGCAACCCATTATTTTAGTGTTCACTTTTTGTTTGTTTTTCTTTTGTAGGTTTATAACTCATGGACTTACCTGAAATACGATAAGATTACTACATACATAAATTTTCAGGTAAGGGGATTGTGTGACCAACCCATCAGGGTCATAAGTCCCAGACGGTCCAGGTAAAGTAAGCAATTATTGAAAAGATGAAATTTTGAGGATGAGAATGGAAAGTTGTGGACTTTGGCACATAATCCTACTTTTGGAACCATAAACTCAAGTTACAGGACCATAGATAGCTGAGAGAAAACATCAAAATGCCAATTCCAGAATGTAGGAAAGCGGTCCAAAATTTTGGCCCACATGCACCCTGCACATGCGAACCGCATGACGCACATGCGCTCCATGGCAGGCTGCATGTGGATGTCGTAAGTTCCCATATAATGGGCCCAAGATTTAATTAAAATTTTAGGACCACCAATGCATATTTAAGACCTAACTCGTCCCTCACTCCCTCAATATTTAAACACATTTTGCCTCATTGTAACTCATTTAAATCTTTAAAATCTCACTTTTTTATTTAAATCCAAACTTCTCTCTCAAATCATATACTAATACCGCACTTAAAGAAAGGATAAATTGTAACTTTTTTAACATACAAAATTTTCCTAACACACCAAAAACAAGTTCAAATTTGAGTTTTTCTCGAGTTCTTCATTGTTCACTTGAGGTTTATCATAAAAGAGGCAACTTTCTCGGCTGCTAATGGTTAATATTGATTTAATTATTGAATAAACAAGTTGATATATGTATTTCAATGCAAAATATATAAAATCTATCATGCTTGTAAGTAGGATCCTTGAAGTAGCCTATAATTTTGATGTAAGGCTTTGTTTTGAATTGAATTCTACGATTAGGCCCTAAATGAAAGTTCAACTTGAACAGGTAGAGTAATACCAAAGGTTGGACATATTATTTTGCATTGAAAACCATGATTCTTGATATATGTGTGCACATTGGACTTGTTGGGACTTCAAATAAGTCATAGGGGTGTGAAAATTGAGGAAAAAATTGAACTTTTTGAATTTAGAGTTTTTCTTCAACTTTTGCAATCCCTAATTTTTTTGTGGAAACTAATGACTAGTTTTTCAGGTACACATGGAACCAAAGCTACTAAGAAAAAAAACTGATACATTGAGGAGGCAGGATGAGTCCCCCGAGCCCAATGGTTCAGTGGGGGAGTACCCGATTGTATGACTTAGAAAAGCTACAGAGAGAGTGACACATAGAGTTACTAGAGGGCAGGTGTGCCAAGCAGCTGAGACTATTATTTTGGGTACGATAGGAAAGAAGTTACCTGAGTAGTCACAGTGGAGCAGACAACTAGCCTTTACTCAGCCTAGGTCTTGAACTGAGGCTATTTAGGTTGCCTAAGTTGCACATGCACGTGTAGACCCACCGAGGATGAAGTTAGAACAAAGATCACCTTTATATTTTTCTTTTCCAGATGATGATAATGACGAGGATATAGAAAATTAAAAGCCAGCTCCACAAGGTGTAGTACATGACCCCTAGCCTGTGGAGGGGTCCCAGGATTCATTTGAGGTTGCGAGCAGGAGGAGTCATCTATAGTACCCCAGTTTGAGGAGAGTACCGCAGTTCATGTACAACAATCAGATGTACCCCAGTCTGAGAAGGGTACAGAGCAGCCTTCCTATGAGGTGCTCATTCTAGATGAAAAGGCACCAGTACAGCATGGGTTGAGTTCTGCACCCACACATGCCTCAGAGGCATCTCTTGAGAAAAAAAATATATTTGATATAGACAGTCACATTTTGGGGATCAACAGGACCAAAAGGATTATTTTTTAGGAGTGCAGGATTGATCTATCTAGCTAAGTAGAGTGCCATAGTTACGGGCTTTCTTTGATCATTATCAATTAGAGTGGATGACTAAACCATTGAGTTTTTATAGAACGGCTCTGTTATGAGAGTTTTATGCATCATATCGTGCTGCAATAGTTCTTTCAATGCATAGATTTCCAGGCTTATAAGACCATGGAGTAGCCACAACTTGATTAGACACTTGTGAGAGGGGTTAGGGTTGATCTTTCAGCAAAGACTATTCATTGGATCATTTTTGGTCCAAACTATATCACTCCCACATCCATAATAGAGTGTGACTACGGACGAAAAGTCATATGTGATAGACTCATTATATGGGAGGCTGAGCATACATGAGAGAGAGTTGAGATAGCTAAATGGATAACCAACTATACTTCACTTTTGGGTGATGAGACCCCGTGTAATACCCCAGAAAATTTTTCATTGAAATTTTATGCGTAAACGTATTGGGTTCTATCTTCTAGAATGAATTATAAATTTTCCATGTGGAATGTCTTAGATTATGATCCACTATTGTGTAGACCATCAAATAAGCTTTCCAACGATATGTGGATCATCCAAAACGGACACTCGAGCGATGAGTTATGAACATTCCAATCGAATCGTGAATAGTAATGAACAGTAAAACATGCAGGAAAAAGTACTGAGGCCTGGCGTATTTTTGCTCCAAATTTAAATGATCATAACTCCTTGTACATAATAATCTGGGTGATCTACTATATATCAATAGAAATCTCTATGAGTCCTCTTTCCAATGAAATTGGTTTCATCCAATTTGGATATCGAAGTAAAATGTTATAGTTGATCTACTTCAGACTATCAAAACAGTCCACCAAAGGACAGATTCGAGAATTATTTGATTTTTAGGGGTGTTTTGGTCATTCCCCCTAACCCAAAATCCATCCCAACCCTATATTAAAGCCTATTAGAAGCATTATATGTTATATTTCATCAAATTCCCTCAAAAAGAAAACCCTAACCTCCTACATCCAACTTCAAGAACCTCCAAAGTTCACCATTAATTCTGCAAATTTATTCAAGATTCCAAGTTCCTAGTTCAAGAACTTCAAGAACCTCCAAAGTTCACCATTAATTCTACAAATTTATTCAAGATTCCAAGTTCCTAGTTCAAGAACTCC
>NW_025856067.1:0-1054 GCF_002878395.1 Capsicum annuum | reverse complement strand
CATCATAAACATCTCAACTCTTTGACTCAAATCTCGGAGTGACTCGACAATTCAAGAAACTTAATCTTATGGACACGGGAGTTTCCTATAACCGACAACCCCACGTGAGCTATGTGGAATACCAACGTTTGAAACCCCCGTTGGCGGGAGCATCATACTCTTTGCCAGGGAGTACGACCTTAAAACTGTAATAATCACAATCGGTCTCTCTGGCCAATAATATCATCATCAAACAACCCTACGGTGACACATAGGTTTGGGGAAATACCAAATTTCGCTCTCGGTGCTAAGTGCTACTCCCCGACAAGCTCAGAACGCGTTAGGAAATCCATCATAATATCACAAGGGTTTATCATAAAGACCAAATCAAATCTCTTTCTCATTTATCAAATCATATCAATTTGTGGATTCCTAAACACATTTTAGCTCAAAGCATTTTAATCTTTCTAAACATCAACAAGGCATCAATGCATTGAACCATAACCGACTCGACATTTGGACAAGGATATGAAGACTTAATACGTAATATTTTAAATAATTTAACTCATCAAAACCATCCGAAAAATACCACGACTCATTGCAACTTCGATATCAATATACCCAATAACTCAAATCGTCATAAGGAAGCTCAAAATTTGACACATGGCTCGAAAATATTTGGAAATACCAATAATTCATTCTTGAACTTAAAACGTGAATACATGTTCAAAATATATCAATTCTTGATAGAAACACCAAGAATCTCAATATTAAATCTCAATTCATAGAACGAAAATAGTCAAATACTCATGTAATTCAAAACTTACAATTCAAATCTTAATAAGTTCATAATCGAATTATTTAGACATAATTCAACTTACAGAACCATATGATTCCATTAAAATAATCATAATTGGCAAGCTTGAACAATTTACATATATACATAATCAAAATCTCATGGTAGGATATTTTGGAAATAAATTCATTTTCCAAACTCATAATAATTCATAATAAAAATTAAAGATACGGGCACAAGAACGGGAGAATTATTCTTGTTCAAAGCCCCACATATCTA
>NW_025856066.1:0-1423 GCF_002878395.1 Capsicum annuum | reverse complement strand
TTATTTAAAATATATAAATAATATATCAAAACACAATAAATATAAAATTGTAATTAGAAGTTCATAAATTAAAAATATTATTTCAATTTTATATCTGCGTATATATAATGCTTAAATGCTAAAGTAATAAAATTTTAAAACTAATTTTAAAAGACACTACAAAATAAATTATCAGGATTCTTAGTTATTATTAGGACTCACATTCTCTGAATTTCAAAAAATATATTAAATTTATATTTGGAAACTCAAACTTCTAATTCTCACCATCAATATGAAGCTAGGCATTAGAAAAGTCATGTAACACCTCTATTTGGCCTTTTTTTTTCCGGATAATTTAATTTACTTATTATTATTATTTTACAAAAATAAATATTTCAATTACCATTTCCTCTAGTCATTTACATTTCTCATCAATTATACTAAAATCACGAGACTTGCATTATTTTGCATAGATAAGAAACTGCTATAATTGACATGTGCGAAGGTGGTAGTATTAATTTCTAATTAATTTGAAAACTAAAAAATAATTAAAACTTTAAAACTTCATCAATTAACTAATAATGAAATTTAAGAGCTACAAAAATATATGCTTGCACTAATATGTTTTATCATAAAGAATTTGAAGGGGTACGCCACATGATCACAATACACATCAACTTACTTGAGAAAATTGAAGGATAGGTGTCTTTTAAGTCTTGAATGAAGGATTGATGACATTGACCAATAGATAGGGTCAAACATTATTAGGAAACTTGATCAAGTTAATTGTGGACTTGATTAATATTTTCAAAACTTTCTAATCTTTTCAAAAATACAAATCAACCCAACCCACACCCTCTTCAATCCTAATTAACCACTCTCTCCTCTCTCTCGACAGCTTCTCTTAACTCTCTCCCAATCAACAGTTTTGTAAAATTTCTCCCTTCAACCCCCGATGACAAATAGTTGGGCTTCGAGTTCCCCTCTTCAATTCAATCAACCTGTCTCTCATCCCTCTCTCGACAGCTTCTCTCAACTCTCTCCCAACCAACTGCTCTTTAAATTTCTTATTTCAATCCTCGGTGACTTCAACATCCGACTACAAGTAGTTGGGATTTCAGTTCATTTTCGACTTCAATCGATGTGACAGCCTTGCTCTCCGGTCACAACAGCTTTGAATTCTTCATCGGTCCTTTCCTTATTTCACAGGTAAAAATTTATGGCCTTTTTAGTTTTGAAGAAAATGAGGAACTTGAGCCAACTTCTCTTATAGTATTGGTTAGCAATTTCAATATTTGTTGCACTAATTTGAAATGCGGTCTGAATAAAACCCTAATTTCTGATATTTCTTCTCTTCTCTTCTCTTCTCTTTTCGAAGTGAATTATGATATTTTGTTGTTTGTTGCATTTTTTTGAAGTTTGATTTTTATTGTTTGTGTTTATA
>NW_025856065.1:0-1507 GCF_002878395.1 Capsicum annuum | reverse complement strand
TTAGAATTGTTTAATACTATAATTTCTTAGCTAAATAAAATAAGAAATTTAGTTAATTTCAAACTCTAAATATTAACATAATAATTAATTGAGGAAATAAGTGAAAAGACGATTTTGTCTATTGCATAATCTTTTAATGAGGGCAAAAAGTTCAAATCACATTTTTAAGGGCCTTCACACTTTTAATATATTATAGATTATAGATTATAGATATAGATATAGATTATAGATTATTATTAATTTTTAAACCCTTCTCAACTTAGTTTATTCTTATACATAGGTCTCAAGAAATAAGAAAATGTTGATTTGACCCATTAACCACCGCTAAAATAATATCTAAAATACCAAATAGACCCTCGGATATTGTTAAAACCTTGAGAAAGTAAACTAATTATGTATATTGACTAAAAAGTACATTCCAAGCCTATTGAAAATGTTACGACACTAATTCATGGTCGTCTCAATCAATGGTTCTATGATAGGGTTTAACTTTATAAAACCCAAGGACCCAATTAATGACTTAAATTGCTTCCAAACACCTCAATATTCAACACTACACATCCATGTTAGTCATAAATTATGTCTAAACACAACGAGGAGGGTTAAAATAAAAAATTTTTACAAAATAACTTGAAGGGTCGTAACAAAATAGTTGAGTGAATATGGTGAATAAACCAAGGCCCAAATCATCCTCATAAGGTCTAAGAATTTAAAGACATAATTTCAAAGAATTTACAATAAAAAGGGATGAAATTTGATAAGAAAATCAATGAAAAATGACCAAGGAGTGTTAGGCTAACTTAGCTTAAATGGATGATTTCCCACACTTTCTCATGTCCCATGCTCTCAAAATGGTGGAAAAAAGGCTAAGAAAATGAGGAAATATCAACAGAAAAGAGAGATTTTTAAACCCCCAAGTGCCGCTAAAGCGGTTACCTGGTCACTTAAGCGATTGCCGCTAAATTGGCCAAGCAAGAACAGGCAGGGATCACTAAAGCAGTTCTACTAAATTGGCGAAGCACGAAAAGGCAGAGATTGCTAAAGAAGTCTCCTGGCCACTAAAGTAATGTCCGTTTGGGTAGATCTTGATTGCTAAAGCGATTCTTAACTAAATGGCTAAGGCCTTTAAAGCGACTTAAGGTTGCTAAAGCGAGTACTGCGTAAGTGGATCTTTGATTGATAGAGCATTCAAACCGGATATCAAACATCAGATTTTTGGTTAAGTCTAAATGAACTCTAATAGGGTGCTCGAGATTCGTTCGTAATCACGTGCATGCAAATGAACTATTCTATCATAAAAAATTTCACATTTCAAACTCAATAAAATAATTAAAACTTTCATCTGAGATCTTTTTAACTAAATGGAGGGCCCACGCCTATAGTTCATTTTTTATACAATCCATCCAATAGCCCATAATAAGTCTAAAAGCCTTAGAAATTAAACCAAGAGTCTCCCTAGCCTAAAATTAATGTTTCAAAGATGATGGCACTATCAAAATTCCTATTC
>NW_025856064.1:0-1585 GCF_002878395.1 Capsicum annuum | reverse complement strand
AAATCAAGAGTTTATAAAATAACCAGAATTATGTTCACTAGAGCTTCCGGTACATTACAGATGCTAAAATTGGTTTAAGATTCTCACGGTGGTAGGATAACAATCTATCTTTATTGATGTTATACTTAAATGTCTCTCGACCTACTTAAGCATTTAATTCTCTAATCCTCTCAGACTTAGGGAATTTCTATTTACTACCCAGATTTTACCTCAGGTTAACCAACCTTGTTATAGTGCTGATTATTAAACGAAGTATTTTCGAGTCCCTATGGATAATTCACTTCCTACTATATTTGATTTCTTTCTCAAGAAAATCAAAGCAGGTGTGTTTACTGTTTACAACCAATAGACGTTAATTAAAATTTCAGAATTATCAAGAAATCCTACCACCTTTTGAATCTTGAATAGTTAGCACCTTATCACGACCTAACCCTAGATCCCATAATCCAGGTTAAAGAAATTTAGCCACTCATGACGTAACGAACGAAACACATAATTGAATTCACTATTTAAAAGATAAACTTACAGAGATGAATACTAACTAGTGAATTGTAGATTAGATCACAAATAAAAAATCCCACAATACTGATAATAATCTTTCAAAAATAATTGTGTTGTTCAAGTCAAGAAGTAAGGAGAGAAAATATTAAAAGTATTGTCAAATCTCCCAATGTCGACCTTGTGTCGACTAATGATAATAATAATGTTAATAATGTCTAGAAAACCCTAAAACAAAGATTTAAATAGTTTACCCTAAATAAAGAAACAAAATCAAGGTTACAGCTTTTCCTCGAAATAGACAATGACATGCGTGACGCCTTTTCAGGGTTCTAACGACTTATCAGGAATGTCATCAGATCCTCTTCAATTTTGAGATTATCTACTTTAGGCTGACGGTGAAAACTGACGGCTTATCAAAACTTTGATGACTTATCACCAATGTCATCACGAGTTCCAGCTGAAGTCTGACGATGCTCTTGATAGGTTATCAAATTTGTGACGACATATCAGGGAATGTCATCATACTTCTGCTCCAACTTCATCACACTGCCTCCAAATGATGATGGACCTGATAACTTATCACCAAGTTGACGACTTATCACAAAAGTCATCAACTGGTCTTCTGCAATTTCTTGGCTATTTGTTCCATATTCACCTCTTTTTTTCCTTATTGTCTTAGGTTCTCTTGCATCTTTCCTTTCACTATAATATCAAAGAATTATCATAAAAACAACAATAGTTACTTAAGAACTTACAATTATTCTGAGTTAAAAGTCTTAAATGTGCTAATAAAATGCTAGCACATCAATCACTAGTTCTCATAAGCTTGAAGCATGGTTTTACTATCGGTTGGGAATCTCAGGGTATTACAATATCTCTCCCTTGGGAACATTCATCCTCAAAAGTCATTTTTTAGGCTAAGAGTACTGATCGGCTGAGCTTACTTGAGGGACGATGACATCTAAAACATGACTATACAACTGGAACTACTGATATTCTGAGTTCTTATTCTAAACATGTATATCTGATGCATGATGCTTGACTGAGTTGCTCTCATGCACGCATGACTGAATACAATGATGAA
>NW_025856063.1:0-8761 GCF_002878395.1 Capsicum annuum | reverse complement strand
TTTTTTTTCTAGCTTGAAATTATCTTAAGAATGTTAGATACATACTAAAAAAGATTAATCCACTTTTGTAATATGGTCTATTTAAGATTTTCACTTTTTGTCATGTGAGAAATTGAATTAGCTTTTCAACGATAACAATTTTATCAAAATCCAACATCAAAGGAGAAAGTTATTGTCAAAATACAGAAGGCAGTAAAATTGCTAGGTGTGAAGGTGAGGCCATCAGACCGTCGGACTAGCGACGGACCATCGCTCAGGCCGTCACAAAGAAAATAGTGAGGCCACCTTCTGGATAAGGTTCGACGGACATGTTGATGGACTGTCGAACTTTTGACAGACCATCGCCCAGGTCGTCGCTATTTAGGCAGTAAGCCCTTTTCTTGGTCAACATACAATGGTTGAAATGATGGACCATCTCCCTAGTGATAGATCATCGCACGAGCCGTCGCAGGTCCTGATTCAGCAAATTAAAGCAATTTTAAAAGGGGATCTTTTTGGTCTTTTACCACCCGTTTATATACCCAAATATATCGGACCAAAGCTCAGAAATTTATTATTTTTCAACCATAATAAAACTAGGGTTTTCTCTCTAACATTTATCTCCAAGAACAAAATCCAAATCTTCTTCAAGAACTAAGAGATTCAAATTCTTCAAGTTTAAGAACTTCAAGAAACTCTACCCAGGTATGCATAGTGTTCATTCATGGACTCCTTTCATCCATGAAGCCCAAGAATCTTTTTTCAAAGTTTAAGTTTATGGATTTATTTTATGAATTTCATGATTGGGCTTCTCTTGTTCATGTTGTTAATGAGTAATTAAATTGTATTCTATGTTGGGGGATAAATTTTATGTGGATTTGATCAGTATAGATATAGATTCATGTAAACCTATGATTAAACCCTTGAATGATGAAATTAGAATTGAATCATGATATTTAATTATTGTATAATGTTGTTTACACATACTATGCCTACCATATGTTTGATTAAATGCCTAGATGAAGAAAAATGCCCAACTTAGCATGATATCATGAAATCCCCATGTATGTACAAGTTTATGTAGATCAGATGATTGATGAACTGCAAATAAATGTATTATGGATTATGGATTATGAAGTTAGTGATGTGTTCAAGTAGGTCATGCTTTGTCAGTTTCCTTCTATCGAGTCTTGAGGGTACTTATACCCAAAATATTAGCTATGTGCCTAGAGCCATGTCATGTTTCCATGATGCTCTCAGTCAAGCTATGATCCTTAGACTTCAGACAGTCTTATGACTCAAGAAATCTCCACGATCTCATGAACTCAGTCAGTTGTCTGATGTCAGTAGTATTCCGTCAATCAACAGAAGTCAGTAAATCAGTCTATGTTCAGTTTAATAAATCATGTTAATGTCTATTCAGATGAGAGTAGAAATTAGCACCGAGTGAACCCAAGGATGGGAACTCCCCTGTTATATGAGGGTGATTCCTAGAAAAAATCCTTGCGTTCTAAAACTATATAGCCAGCATAGGTTGAGACATCATAGCCTGCTATATAAGGGTAGATGAGGTGGCTTAACCTGCTATATGAGGGTTCCCACCGTTCCCACTAGAGTTACCTATTATATTAGGGTCACTCGCATGTTGTCCTTACTAGTGGTGCGGTATTGACACCCTTCCAATCAGGGCACAGATTGGACTCTAATTTATCTATAATATGTTTTTTGGGGTATATCGGTTAGATGACTACCTCCACAGTCTCAATATTAGTCTCAGTAAAAAAACTCAGATAGTTCTTCATAATTTAGGACTGTCAGATACAGTCAACTCAGATACAATATTGAACTCAGCTAGTTTCATCAGATCTAGGACTGTCAGATACAGTCACTCATGTTGTCAGTTATCAGAATTCAGTCATTGGTCATGTTAGTCATCAGCATACTCATGTTATCATGATTTCAGATATAGTTACTATATATGCATACATGTATTCTCATGTTCATATTAGTCAGTTATCCAATATTATTCATGCATATGAACCCCATGCATTCATCCTACCTCACATGCATACCAGTACATTCAAAGTACTGACGTATTTGTACTATGGTATCTTATACCATAGGTTCAGAGACACGAGCTCTAGAGCATCAATAGATTTTAGATATCAGTAGTCAGAAATAGTAGTGAGTCCTCATCCTTTGAGGACATAATTATTTCCCTATTATCTCATTAATTAGCTTATTAGTTAGATTTAGTTGGGGACATATTTCATAAACTCCTTACTCAGACAGTTCAGCCAGTTAGAGGCTTTCCAGATTATTATGTTCAGACAGTTATTTTAGTTGTTTTGGTATTTTATATCCCATTTAGATGTTATGTTTTATTCTAGTTATGTGAACCTTATGGCCTTTTAGTTCATATTTCCGTATTATTCAGTATATTATGCAATATATAGGTATAGATATCAGTCATAGGTTATCTTGTGATCCTTCGAGGTCATGAGCACTGTGTAGCATTTTGGGTACCAGATTTGGGGTGTTACAAACTTAGTATCAGAGACTAAGGTCAATAGTATCCTAGGAAGTCTGAAAGCCGCATCAAGTAGAGTCGTGTACATAGGTGTGTAGCGCGCTCGCTATATTTATGTGTAGGAGGCTATAAGATGTTTTAGGAATAGTTTCCTTTCTTTCAGTATTCGTGTCGTGCCACTGAGCATAATCTCAATCTAATCTCTCAGTATAATCCGTTTCTTCTCCTTATTTTAGAACATGCCTCCTAAGAGAAGAACTTAGCCTGTCCAAGAAGATCCCTTGGACGAACATGTTTCTCATGAGGAGTTCAGGGCCGTATTCACTACTCTTGCTCAATCAGTTGCTGCTCAGAATGAATGACCAACTGTCGTTCCAGCCAACTCAATGGTCAATTCAGTTGCAGCTAGGATTTGGGACTTCACTCGAATGAATCTTCCATCCTTTCTTAGATCTAAGATAGATAAAGACCCTTAGGAATTCCTAGATCAGGTGTAGAAGGTTACAGACATAATGGGGGTTACATCTAGTGGAAGTGCTGAGCTAGCTCCATATCAATTGCAGGATGTGGCTCATACTTGGTTCAAGCAGTGGAAGTCAGAGAAGGTAGACGATGCAGGGTCATTTGAGTGGGGGGAGTTTGCTTCAGTATTTCTTGATAGATTCTTTCCCCTAGAGCTTAGAGAAGATAAGGTACTAGAATTCATCAACCTCAGATAGGGCAATATGACAGTGAAAGAGTATTCTCTTAAGTTTACTTAATTAGCCAGACATGCCCCTCATGTGGTTACAGATAGAAGGGCAAGGATGAGTAAGTTTATTTCAGGGGTGAATGATAGTGTGGTTAATGAGTATAAATCTGCCATGCTAAATAGTGACATAACTTTAGCCAGGCTCATGACTCATGCTCAACAGATAGAGGAGCAAATGATTAAGATAAGGGAGAAGCAGAATAAGAGAGTGAAGATAGGTAGTTTCAACTTTTCTAATCCTCAGTCAGAAGGAGGAAACTGTTCTCAGTTTTGTTCTAAGTCATCAGTTCTAACTCTTTCTTCAACCAGTGCTTCAGTTCCTAAGTTTAGAGAGGGTAGCAAATATAGAGCGCCAGCCTCTAAGTCCCAGGGCAGTGTTAGCAGTGCGCACCTATCCTCTTTGCCAGACTTATGGCAAGCATCATCAGGGTATTTGCAGAGCTGGCAGTGGTATTTGTTTTGGATGTGACAAGCCCTAGATATAGAGTAAGAGACTGTCCTCAGCCAGGTTCTCAAGGTCAATAAAATCACTCCTCAGCTCAGTCCGGTCGCCCAAATTAGTATAGTTCCACCCACAGTGCTACTAGAGGGCAACACCAAAATCGTCTCTATGCTCTTCAGTCCCGACAGGATCAAGAAAATTCTCTTGATGTGGTTACTGGTACATTACAGATCTTTTATCTGCACATTTACGCTTTGCTAGATCCAGGTGCTTCTTTGTATTTTGTTACTCCTTATATAATAGTCAATTTCAGAGTCAGTCCCAAAATTATAGCAGAGTCCTTTTCAGTTTCTACAAGTGGGTAAGACCATCATAGCTCGGCGGGTATACAGGAACTGCCCGATTATGATATCTCAAAAAGTCACTTCAATAAACTTAGTTGAATTAAAGATGACTAATTTTAATGTCATTCTCGACATGGATTGGCTTCATTCTTACTATGCCACAGTTGACTGCAGAAAAAAAAGTCTAGTTTCAGTTTCTAAATGAACCCATCCTAGAGTGGAAGGGTAGTGTATCCGCTTTCAGAGGTCAGTTTGTTTCCTACCTTCGGGCACAGAAAATGATATCTAAAGGATGTATTTGTCATTTTGTTCGAGTTAAGGACACTATTTTCAAAACTCCCAGTCTTGAATCAGTCCCAGTAGTGAATGAATATTCAGATATCTTTCCCAAAGATCTTTCATAAATTTCTCTCGAAAGGGAAATAGACTTCGGCATTGATCTTCTTCCAGACACTCAGCCTATATCCATTCTGCCTTACAGAATGGCACCAGCAGAACTCAGAGAACTAAAAGAACAGTTGAAGGATCTCTTAGATAAGGGATTATCAGCCCAGTGTGTCCCCATGGGGCGCTTCAGTATTATTTATGTATAAGAAAGATGGTTCTCTCAGAATATATATAGACTACCATCAACTCAATAAGGTCACGGTCAAGAACAAGTATCCTCTTCCCAGAATCAATGACTTATTTGACCAACTTTAGGGTGTCAGTTATTTCTCTAAGATAAATCTCAGATCCGGCTATCATCATCTTAGAGTTAGGTAATATAAAATTCCAAAAATAGCTTTCCAAAATCGGTATGGTCACTTCAAATTTCTAGTCATGTCATTTGGTCTTACCAACGCCCCAGCCGCTTTCGAGGACTTGATGAACCGTGTGTTCAAGAAGTACTTGGATATGTTTGTCATAGTCTTCATAGATAATATTCTGGTCTATTCCTGCAGTGATCGAGATCATGCAGACCATCATTCCTTGGTCATATCATTTCCGGTGATGGCATTAGAGTAGATTCTCAAAAGATCGAAACAGTAAGAAACTGGCCTCGCCCTATCTCTCCATCATATATCAGGAGTTTCCTGGGTTTGACTGGCTATTATAAATGGTTTGTTGGGGGATTTTCATCTATTGCACCCCCTATGTCTAGATTAACTTAGAAGAAAGTCAAGTTTCAGTAGTCAGATCCTTGCGAGAAGAGTTTTCAGGAGTTGAAGACTCAACTCACCTCAGCTCCAGTTCTAGCTCTTCCAAATGGTTCAGATGGGTTCATAGTATATTGTGATGCATCCAGACTAGGTTTGGGTTATATCCTCATACAGCATGGTAAGGTCATAGACTACGCCTCCAAACAGCTTAAACCTCATGAGAAGAATTATCCTACTCATGATCTTGAGTCAGCAGCCGTAGTCTTTGCCTTGAAAAATTGGAGGCATTATCTCTACGGAGTTCATATAGATGTCTTCATAGATCATAAGAGCCTTCAGTATGTCTTTTCTTATAAAAATCTTAATCTTCATCAGAGAAGGTGGTTAGAGCTCTTTAAGAATTATGACATGAGTGTCCTTTATCATTCGAGCAAAGCTAATATAGTGGCTGACGCTCTTAGTAGACTGTCTATGGGTAGTGTTGCTCATGTTGAGGACAGTAAGAATAAGTTGGCTCAAGAAGTCCACCAGCTTTCCAGACTAGGCATTCTCTTAGTCGATTCTTCAGATGGTGGCATATGTGTTCAGAGTAGTTCAGAATCATCTCTAGTTTTCAAGGTAAAAGAAAAGCTAGATAGAGATCCCAGCCTTGTCAAGTTAAAAGAGTCAGTTCAGAATCAGAAAATAGAGGTTTTCTTCCAAGGGGGAGATGGTGTTCTTTATTGTTAGGGTCATCGCTATGTTCCAGATGTAGATGACATAAGGCAGTGAATTCTTACAGAAGTGCATGGTGCACGTTACTCTATTCATCCAGGGGCCACAAAGATGTATTGTGACTTATGGGAGATCTATTGGTGGAGTAGGATGAAAAGAGATATTGCAGAGTTTGTGGCTAAGTGCTCTACATGTCAGCAAGTTAAGATAGAGTATCAGAAGCCTAGTGGGTCCATGAAGGAGTTTAATATCCCTACTTAGAAGTGAGAAAAAGTAAACATGGAATTCATGATGGGTTTGCCTCAAACTCGTCGTCAACATGATTTGGTTTGGGTCATTGTAGACTGAATGACAAATCAGCCAAGGATTATGCCAAACTCTATATCAGGGAGTTGTTCAGATTGCATAGTGTTCCACTATCTATTATCTCAGACAGAGGTACCCAGTTCACCTCTCATTTTTGGAAAGCATTCCAAAAGGGTTTTGGTACCTAAGTTCATCTCAGTATAATTTTCTATCCTCAAATAGATGGTCAAGCAGAAAGGACCATTTAGACATTAGAAGATATGTTGCGTGCGTGTGTAATTGATGTCAAGGGAAGTTAGGATGACCACTTGCCTTTTATTGAATTTACATACAACAACAGCTATCATTCCAGTATTAAGATGGCTCCATTCGAAGCTCTCTATGGTAGGAGATGTAGATCTCTAATTGGTTGGTTTGAAGTTAGTGAGGCCTCAGTTATAGGGCTTGACTTAGTATTCGATGCCTTAGAGAAAGTCCAGTTGATCAGAGAAAGACTCTGGGCTGCTCAGAGCTGACAGAAGTCTTATGTAGATGTTCATAGAAAAGATCTCGAGTTTGATATTAGTGACTATGTCCATTTAAAGATCTCTCCCATAAAGGGAGTGAAGAGGTTAGGCAAAAAAGGAAGCTCAATCCCCGATATATTGTTCCCTTCAAGATTCTTAATCGCTTTGGCAAGGTAGTTTATGAGCTCAAATTGCCTACAGATCTAGCCTCAGTTCATCTAGTCTTCCATGTCTCTTTGCTCAAGAAATCTATAGGTGACCCAGCAGTTGTAGTCCTTATTAAAAGCATCGATGTTTAGCCTCTCTTATGAAAAGATTCCAGTTAAAATCCTAGACTATCAGACTCGTAGACTGAGGAATAAAGAAGTTTCTCTAGTTAAAGTGCTTTGGTAAAATCAGTCGAACGAGGAAGCTACTTGGGAAATAGAAGAAGACATGCATACCAAGTATCCTCACCTCTTTTCCACCAACTCAAATCAAGCTCAAGGTAATAGGGTTACCCAGTTTTATGTTCAGTGTTCACTACAAACTTGGTATTAAATGCCATTGCATATTTAGTCATGCATTCATGTATCAGCTCAGTCATATAATTATGCATCAGACATGCATTCTCATTGTAAGAAACTTAGTTCATCAGAACACCCAATCATGTATTTATGAATCAGTTACACATGCATAAGATATATATGTTCATTATGATATGTTTAGTTATTAGTCATGTCAGTCGTGAGATCATGTTCCAGTTATTCATGTTCAGTATGTACGTTGTTTATCTTCTCCCCCACTCTCAGTCTCATTCGAGGACGAATGTTCTCAAGGGGGATATATCGTAATACCCTATACTTTTTCCTAGCTTGAAATCATCTTAAGAATGTTAGAAACTTACTTAGAAAGATGAATCCACTTTTGTACATATGGTATTTTTAAGATTTAAACTTTTTGTCATGTGAGAAATTGAATTAGCTTTTCAACGATACTAATTTTATCAAAATCCAACATCAAATGAGAAAGTTATGGTCAAAATACAGAAGGCAGCAAAATTGTTAGGTGTGACGGTGAGGCCGACGGACTGTCGGACTAGCAACGGACCGTTGCTCAGGTCATCACAAAGCAAATAGTGAGGCCACCTTCTGGATAAGGTGCGACGGGCATGTTGACAGACAGTCGAACTTTTGACGGACCGTCGCGTAGGTTGTCGTTACTTAGGCAGTAAGCCCTTTTCTTAGTCCACGTACAACGGTTGAAACGACAGATAGATCATCGCACGAGCCATCGCAGGTCCCGATTCAGCAAATTAAAGCCATTTTAAAAGAGGCTTTTTGGTCTTTTACCACCCATTTATATACCCAAATATATCCGACCAAAGCTCAGAAATTTATTATTTTTTAACCATAACAAAACTAGGGTTTTCTCACTAAGAGATTCAAATTCTTCAAGTTCAAGAACTTCAAGAAACTCTACCCAGGTATGTATAGTGTTCATTCATGGACTCCTTTCGTGTATGAAGCCCAAGAATCTTTTTTCAAAGTTTAAGTTTACGGATTTATTTTATGAATTTCATGATTGGGCTTCTCTTGTTCATGTTGTTAATGAGTAATTGAATTCTATTCTATGTTGAGGGATAAATTTTATGTGGATTTGATCAGTATAGATATAGATTCATGTAAACCTATGATTAAACCCTTGAATGATGAAATTAGAATTGAATTATGATATTTAGTTATTGTATAATGTTGTTTACACATACTATGCCTACCATGTGTTTGATTAAATGCCTAGATGAAGAAAAATGCCCAACTTAGCATGATATCATGAAATCCCCATGTATGTACAAGTTTATGTAGATCACATGTTTGATGAAATGCTTCAATAAATGTATTATGGATTATGGATTATGAAGTTAGTGATGTGTTCAAGTAGGTCATGCTTTGTCAATTTCCTTCTATCGAGTATTGGGGGTACTTGTACCTAAAATATTAGCTATGTGCCTAGAGCCATGTCATGTTTCCACGATGCTCTCAGTCAAGCTATGATCCTTAGACTTCAG
>NW_025856062.1:0-2489 GCF_002878395.1 Capsicum annuum | reverse complement strand
CAAATTAAGATCAACACCAAAATCAACACTTTCACTTCACACGGGCACTATGATTATAGCTTAGGTTGGTAATAACAATTAGTTAACAATCATGTAAGTTGCCAACCAAAAATCTCCCTCAAATTCAAGCATATTTCAAGAACACAATGGAATTTCAAGAATAATCAAGTAACAATAACCAATTCTCAAGAAGTGACTCACAATCAATAGTCTATCTAGTGTGATCCTGTGCCCTATTTTCGGAATATATCAACTTCTCCAATCTATCCTGGTTTACATGCGTTGTCATTAAAGAATGTCCCAAAAAAACATAATATTTACAACATAATTAAAGGGTCAAATGTTCAAACACTCACAAATAATTTATAATGAAAACAATTATCAAACCATGTGCTTTCCTTATTATTAATCACTATGAACTTAAAAATACTCGGTTGGAGATCTCGAAGGACTTTTTTTAGCTTGTGATGTGTGCTCATGGAAAGATAGGATAAGCATTTAGGATAAAAGTGAGTACACCCTCCTTGAACTCTACAATACATAATATAAATCAAACATGGACCATTCTGCACTTTATTTTTATACAACACAAGTGTCTACATTTTTCATTTTAGCTCATCCATTTATTGAAAGCATTCTTTTTTTCTTCTCTTCTTGCGTTTTCTCTCTTATTATCTTTTTCCTTTTTTTTTTCTCCTTGATTTTCAATCATTTATTTTCTTTAAGCCACTCATTTACAAAAACACAGTACATGATCACATCTTCTAAGTTCCACCACACCCTAACTTAGGCATTTAGCCTCAAGTTGGAAATTTCAAGTTCAAGGAGGGTAGGGTTCAAAGGAGGAAAAAATTTAAAAAGTTCAAGGCTTATAATGTAGTTGCCAAAGAAAGGTTAAGAGGCTTAGGGTAATTGGTGATACCATTCATACACGGTGGGCTTTTAAGGCTAAAGTGGTTTCCAATAATCACAAAGAAAACCTAAGATCATTCCATCAACAGTGTATAGTCAAGACTAGCTGTTGCATTATGGGGAAAAATGAAATTGTGAAATACATTTTGTTGATTGCATGAGCAATGGAACTCCTTCTAATTCAAATTTATAAAAATATTGTGAAAAAAAAAGGTTGCTAGCCAAATAAAATATGAGATATGTGGCTAATTTCAGTTGTCCTGAAATTATGTCAAAGTACTTAAGAAGGTTATACAAGCAAATCAAGTATATTTGCTTGAAAAAATATTTTGTGGATTGTTTTATTAAAATAAATCCTGTTGAACTTAAACTGTTTTTTATGCTAATGAAAAAAAACTTGGTGTTATTTGTTGATATGAAAAAGAAAATTATTATTTGCTAACTCTATCATGGAGGTTGAACTAATTATTTTAGGTTTAACTAGTAAAAAGGTGAATTAAGTAATCACTTTATTTTGAGAAATTAATTTCCCTAGTTTTGAGTTATTTTGATAGCACCAATATTATTAATAGGGTTTGAAACTGTTATTATAATAGTAAATTAAGACATGTGAGAAGAAAATATTGTTGTGATATTATATTTGACAAGTGGTACCATTAACATTGATTATGTCTAACTGTGTTTATCTTGCAGATGAACTAAACAGGACCTTGAAAAGATAAAGGGTCTAAAACATGTTGAGGGGGAAGAAATTAAATCTCAAAAATCTGAGTCAAGTATGAGGAAACTCAACCTGGGGACTAGAGATCCTATAACCATGTTCAATGGAAAAAATGAATCATATGATAACTTGTTGTGTAATGCCCTATCATTTTATCCCTTCCTGTGGTGTGAGTGCATTTTTCTATAATGATTTTTGGAGGTTGAGTCTAAGAACTCTAAATATAATTTTGTATCTCGTATGAGTGAAGTGTCGAAATTCTAAAACCACCCTTGACAGATTTCACCTATGTGAGTATGGAAGTAGGCCGCTTCCTATGACAATTGAGCTTATTCTCAAAATTACTCGTAAAATTTAAAATAGCACAAGATCGTAATGTGTTGTCTATTAAAGCATATGTCAACACCTTAATTATTGTGTGTAGGCAGTGATATTTTATTTCCCTTAAGCAGTCATATTTCAAGTCTGAGACCACTACTGACTCTGGAGTAAAGGTTATTATTTCACTAAGTGAAGGTTCAATGCAGAGCACACTTTCATCATGTACAATAGTCTCCGTTCAACTAAATTGGTGAATGCTTTTATTTAAATTTTAAAATGAGTGGAGAAATATTGGTGCATTTTAATAATAAAATTAAATTGCATAATAATTTATGGACATTATAAAGTGGAGAAAATAGTGATTATTAGTTTGTGATAACTCTTGTAACATCTCACTTTATTCATCCATAATCTACCACTAATATTCCTTTACTCTCATTATTTTTGTGTCTTTTTATCTTATGAGGTAATGGTAAGAATGTGGTCATAAGTTTCATGTAACTTCTACTATTATTCTACCCCTTTATGATTGGAA
>NW_025856061.1:0-3662 GCF_002878395.1 Capsicum annuum | reverse complement strand
TTTATTTTTCGTCACTTCTCGCCGAAAGTAATGACCCGAGAGACACCGCCCCTTTCCCTCTTCCTCTTCTCTCCGTCGCTACTATTTACCGGAAAATGGGCAAAATATGTTCGAAAAATTCTCACACCACCAAAAAACCCACAACTCTAGCTAAAACCAACAACCTCCATGAACCAATAACAACACTGTCCAGTGAGCTACAACAACAATGAGTTTTTCATTTTTAGATTTAGACGAAGAATGTTTGATTACTGTAACTTATTTTTGAATTTATACATATGTGGTATTGTTATTTATTGTTTTTGATTATTTTTTTGTTTAAAAAATCTTGCCATTTTCCTTTTCTTTCCGATTACTGCGGTTATGGTTGTTCTCATTTTTATTGATTTTCACTATTTGTTGACTGATTTTCATTATTGTTATTTACCTTTCATCACACTTTATTTTGTTAAGTTTTGTTTGTTATTGGTTGATTCATTAGTTTCCTTGCCACTGTTTTTAGATGGTTTATCTCATGTTTGTACCCCTTTAATTTTTTATCAAATTAACTTGTGCAAATATCAATATTAGTTGGACGATGACACTATATCTCTGTTGTTACTTGAGGCCATTCCATTACAAAAGACGGACTTTATTTTCTCAAGTTTATTTATTTATGTCAAAATAAATATGTGGTCGATGAAAAAATTTTCGTCGATTTTCGAGGCCTTTTCAAATAAAAGATGAACATTACGTATAAAAATACGTAACAAAATAAATAAACTCGGACCATGACGAAATCTTTAAAATATCACGACAACACAAAGAGTTTTACGATTTATTTCGTGATAAGACAATTTAGGATGACCGATAAATCGAGCAACTATTTCGTTGTCATGGCGTATCCAAAATTCAATCCGAGCCCACGTTTTAATAAAAATGATTCTATTTTTTTTTATGTATATTTGTATACATATTGCACATATAGTTCTTAATTTATTTTGCTTTGTTACTAACGTATTTGTATAGGTTCTCGGGAATATTTGCATTCAAAAGAAGAATTTTATATTTGTATTTTTTTCTTTATAATTGTACACATCAAGTATAGTGAAACTTTACTTTTTTGGGTATTGGACGGGGACATTCTTTATTTACATATTCATTAACGTATACTTAGGCAAACTTAGCCCGTTAACACCTATACAAATAAATTAATCAATTAATTCACACATTTACACCATAAATATTGTGTAATCTTTATTTTCCTCTCTATGATTTCACTCAAGTAGGCAGTATTATTTGTAAAAATACTTTTTCTTTTTATAGTACATAAAAGATACTTTTCTTTTCATACGTCACAAAATACTTTTCTTTTTCACATGTAATTTGTACATTTTTATATATATTTTCACAACAATAAGTTTTATTTGTATACTTAATACACATACACCTTTTACATCATTTTAAATATTTATACCTCCTCCTTCTTTGATAAATTTAGTCTAGTCGGGTACCTCATTTGTGGATTCTGAAGGGTGTCTAACCCCTTTTCTTCAAAATAATTTGAACCTTTACCTAGAATCTAAATTGATCTTCGTAGACTAAAACATTAATCATACATATTAACAAATAAATAAGTTTCCTTATTTTCCTTAAAAATTAGGTGGTAACTCTGTACAAAATTTCAATACTTTTAGTATCCTCGAGTCATGTTTTGTTTAATCTTGATAAAAATAGAACATGAAAAAATGATGACTCTATTGGGGATTAACAACAGGTTCTAACCATGATAGACTCAATTTTTCAATTGACGAAGGTATTATTACATTTTACATTTGCTAATTCATTGATTCTTTAGCTGTTTCATATTGCAAATTGTGTATGTTTGTTCATAAATTCTTTACATTATTTGCACAAATTAATTATGCTTGTCTTATCAATTCTTTTTCGTTCATTACTTGTTTGATACACTATATTTGTATATTGTAAAAAATATTACACATTATTTACTTAATTTAATCATAATCACAATCCATCGAGTCTTTGGCCGTACACACTGTGGTTCACGCGGGGGTGTCTTACACTCCCCCAAACATTTCTTGATTCCATAGTTTCAGAATTGGTGCATTTAAGTTATGTCTTTTCGCAATTATTCAGTCCTACTCTCAATCAGTTAGGAAAATTCTCATTCAAGAAATAAATCACGTCATGTACAAACTCACAGATAGTTTGAACTATGTTTTGACCTGATTCTTGTCCTGACAAGATACGTAGGCAGCCCTATATTGGGGTTCGATCTCTTCACTGTTTTAGAAATTTCTCCAGTACTCAAACTGGGGCAATTTTTTTGTAACAGTTCAAAGACGCTCTTCAAAGGTCTTCAAAGAGTGCAAATAAATAGCACCTCAAAATTCAAATCTCAAATAACATTAGCGCCTAGCCGCCCTACCTCCAAATCCTTACCTGATTTTGGTTCGAGAACACCTAGCTTCTTCCTTCGAATTAATTTGACTAATTTTCAAAAGTAAATTAAATTATACTAATTCAATATTTTATAATTAAAATTTAGATGTTCAAAAGTTATATGAAAAATACTTAATTTTTCTTTTTTAACATAACATCGTCTTAAAATATTGGTCAAAGTTTATATCATTTGACTCTAAGAAAATAACTTATACCAACTAACAGGGCTGGAGGGAGTATTAGGTATTAAAAATGATTTGAAAAGTAAGTAATTATTAATGATAAGGATAAACTATGAAGAAAAAAAAATTAGTTATTTAGACAAGTAAAAGTGAAAATCTATACAGTAGACAAGTAAAAACAAATAGAGGCCTCTAAGTTCTGGTGCACGTTCTTATCACAAAAAATACTAGATATCAACGTTCATTTCATCCATCCCGCTCTAAATCAATATGTAACATCATCGCCAACCTTTCCATGACCCAAAATATTAGAAACTTTCGGTCTAGAGGATGACTTAGCTTGTGTATATTCCTCACTTTCACTTCCCACATGTGTTAATATGTAATTAGACTTGCACTCCAAGTATTTTTTAGCTTAGTCCTGTTCAACTTAAACTCTTTCAACTTTAGCATTTATCTCTAAACCTTCAATTTAATAGAAAAAATTGTGGAAAATAATACTTCCTCCATTCCAAAATAATTGAATTGTTAGGTTATGGCACACCTCTTAAAAAAAATTTAGGACATAAATTGTAAGTTACTTTTCACTATTACCCTTTTAATTTTTCTTAAATTACTCTTTTAGAAAATGTGAAGTATTTAAAAACCTCATTAAATGAACGGGTAAAATTAAAAGAAATTTTCGACATGTCTCTTGAAGAATGTACAATTCATTTATTTTGGACATTAAAAAATAGCTCAGCAATTCATTTATTTTGAAATGACGAAAGTATATGACTAATTATTTACTGTTATCGGTCTTAAGTTGGGGGTCTATCGGAAACAACCTATCTACTTCACCTGAGGTAGTGGTATGGTCTGCGTATACTCTATCCTCCCCAAACCTCATTATGTGGGAATACACTGGATATGTTGCTGTTGTTGTGTTAATTAAGGATAAGCGGTTTATTAATCTTAAGTAGGAGTGAAAATGGTATGGTATAGTACGGTATTTGAATCTTCAGTACGGTAAATTTGGTATTCAATTTTTAAAAATAT
>NW_025856060.1:0-5555 GCF_002878395.1 Capsicum annuum | reverse complement strand
TTATTATTATTATTATTATTATTATTATTATTATTTCTATAGCTGAAACACCAAACTTTTTTTAAAATTAAAAAATCGAACCCACGCAGTAGGCTGAAGTAAGCGCCCAAGAAGAGCAAATAACACCACTGGGCTATCTAAGTGTCTTGTTTCATGTGGTTCAGCAATAATATACGTACATAAATATAGATTTTCTACCTTATATATATAACGTAATTTTTTACAGAGGGGTTCGGGTGAACCCCATGGCAACCACGTAGGTCCGCCCCTACATTAATTTAATAATGTTTTAATAACGTTAATTTAATAACATTGAAATAACGTTAATTTGATAACGTTAATTTAATATACTACTACTACTACTATCCTTAGTAACGTTAAGTTAATAACGTTTTATTAAAACTATAATTTTTTTATTATTAGTATAGTTTAATCTTTAATTTAATATTTAAATAAATTATATTTAGATATATTATATAACTTGAATTCGACCTCTGCTTTATAATATATATACATACCCGCGCAATTTTTTCGTATGAGGCTGACCCACCTAATTAATAAATCTTCAATATTATTTTTTTTCTGCAATGACAAAAGAAATTAGATGTCATTTTCATCTTTGAGGCAAAAATAATAATAAAAAAATAGTGAAAAGTCATTTAAAGTTCATATTTGTGCAATTTTGAATAGTTAAAGGTCATATTTGTGCACTTTCAAAGTTTAAGGTCATATTTATGTATTATGCCCTTAGATTTTAAGCTGGACGCGCTCAGTTTTGCGTGTTGAAGACGCGTTTTTCCACGTAGAATTGAAGGTTATATTTGTATAGTTTTGAATAGTTAAATGTCATATTTGTGCACTGTCAAAGTTATAATTTGATGTCAAGTTTAGGGTCATTTTTACGTATTAACTCTTCCCAAATATAGAAAAATCTTTATGGATGTAATAATTTTTTTAATATATTTTGTCCTTTGGGCTGGACTTTTTAATACAGATTTTTATTATATGGGTGGGCTTCATTTTACTTATGGACCAATTTTTCTCATATAAAACATTTACCTGAAGAAGAAAAAACTTTGCAAAATAGTATTATTTATTTTAAGAAAATAATACTACACAAGCACTCACGTCAACTTCTTTATATTTTAATATTACTTTTGAGCTTTACATAAAATTTAAACTTTTTCTAGATTTTTTTCCAATATACTTAATCATAAAATTAAAATAATATATAAGAATACAATCAAATAAGAAAATACTAAAATTTGTAAATAATTAATGGAATTTTTTTAATATTAATTAAAAATAAACAAACATGTCATTGAACTTATAAATATTACATATTTATTTCATATATTAAAAATATGCACATTCATGTCATTATTATTATAATAATGTCATCCATTTATGCCACTACTTTTAAAAAATAATTCATTTTTATTATTCTATTTAACAGTATAGGGGTATTAAGTTATTGGGCCACACTATGAAGATTTGGGAGAAAATGGTCGAGTTTAGGTTGAGGAGGTTAGTGACTATCTCGGAGAACCAATTTGGATTTATGCTTGGGCGCTCGACGACGGAGGCAATTCACCTGGTACGGAGACTGGTAGAACAGTATAGGGAAAGGAAGAAGGACCTGCACATGGTATTTATCGACTTGGAGAAGGCGTACGACAAAGTCCCTAGGGAGATTCTTTAGAGATGCTTGGAGGTGAGTGGGATCCCGGTGGCGTATATCAGAGAAATCAAGGACATGTATGATGGAGCTAAGACTCAGGTTAGGACGGTGGGAGGAGATTCAGAGCATTTTCATGTCTTGACAGGGTTGCATCAGGGATCTACTCTTAGTCCATTTTTGTTTGCTTTGGTGATGGATATGTTGACGCGGCGTATTCAAGAAGAGGTGCCTTGGTGTATGCTTTTTGCAGATAATGTAGTTTTGGTTGATGAGACGTGGGGGTGTGTGAATAATAAACTAGAGGTATGGAGACAGATCCTTGAGTCTAAAGGGTTCAGGTTGAGTAGGAGCAAGACAGAGTATTTGGAATGCATGTTTAATGACATGAGGCAGGAGAACGAAGTGGTAGTAAGGTTAGATTCCCAAGATGTGTGTAAGAGGGATAGTTTCAAGTATCTCGGATCCTTGATTCAGGGGAATGGTGAGATTAACGAGGATGTCTCCCGCCGTATTGGGGCGAGATGGATGAACTAGAAGTTCGCCTTGGGGGTGTTGTGTGATAAAAGGTACCACCCAAGCTTAAAGGCAAGTTCTATAGGGTGGCAGTCCGTCCGGCCATGCTTTATGGAGCAGAGTGTTGGCCAGTCAAAAAATCTCACATTCAAAAATTAAAGGTGACGTAAATGCGAATGTTGCATTGGATGTGTGGGCTTACTAGGGGTGATAGAGTTCGGAATGAGACCATTCGGAAAAAAGTTGGAGTGGCTTCGGTGGAGGACAAGATGTGGGAAGTTCGATTGAGATCCGGCACGTGATGAGGAGGGGCGCAGATACCCCAGTTCGTAGGGGTGAAAGGCTTGCGTTGGATGGCTTCAGGCGGGGTAAGGGTAGGCCAAGGAAATACTGGAGAGAAGTAATTAGGAGGGACATGGAGCAGTTGCAGCTCACTGAGGACATGACCCTAGATAGGAAGATCTGGAGGACGCAAATTAGGTTAGAAGGTTAGCGTCAGTTTGGGTTGTTGGGCTAGGGCTTTACTTGGTGGGTGTATTATTCTTGTTATGCCACCTTGTTGCATGCTTTATTACAAATTTGTTTACTATTATTTGTTTATTATTCATTGTGGGTGACATATTTATGTCTTCTTATCTTGTTCCATACTTTATTACGAATTTGGTTATTATCTCGTGTCTTGAGTCGGGGGTCTATCGGAAATAACCTTGCTACTTCTTCAGAGGTAGTGGTATGGACTGCGTACATCTTACCCTCCCCAAACCCCACTATGTGAGAATACATTGGGTTTGTTGTTGTTGTTGTTGTTGTTGTATTTAATAGTATTTTTAGAGTCGTAAATGACTAAAAAATGAAAAAGAAAATTAATAACTATTTCTATGTCAAATAATTTCTCAAAACCACATTTTAGTTACGTCCGTCGTTCCCCCATTATTTCTATATTAAATAACAATTTTTAAATCATATACAAATAATTAGTTGTTTGGTTGGGAAATAGTTATCCAAGATAATTAGTTTCGAGACTAGTTATTCGGGATTATCCGAGATAACTTATCCCACCATGCATATGGGATAACTTATCCCATCACTATGGTATAAATGGTGAGATAAGTTATTCCGGTATTGACTAATATCTACCTCCAACCAAATATGGGATAAAATAATTATTTTTTTATCCTGAAATTAGTTATCCCTTATACCTCACACCAAACGACCCCTAAATGTAAACTAAACAAGGGTTTGGCCGTAAAAACTAAAATGTTTTGGAGTTGGAGTTAGAGTTGAAATTGTGTTTGACCATATCTTTTTTTAATTTTTTTTTTAGAATTTTAGAAAAAATATTTTAAACATAATTGTATACCCTCAATTTTAAAAAAAACTATCAAAATCACTCAACTTAACTAATTTACCTCCAAGATACAACCAAATGTGAGATGAGACAATAATGTTGTCTTTGTCATTGGAGTTGCATAAAGAATCACAAGAATAGACGTATTAAGGTTCCGTTGTATCATGAGAAGATTTTGAGAAAGAAAAAAAAAATTAAAGTTGCCTCCATTTTGAAATCTTTTATCGGTGGAAGTATAAAGAAGTGGGCAATGTAGTAGTTAGGCATTTAACTTCGATTGTTGGATGAAATCAATAGGGTCGTTTTGTAAAAATAAAAAAATGGGTCATTTGTAACAATAAATAAAGTAGAAATTGAAGTTGGAAAAAAGTGAAAACAATCAAAACTTGTTTTCACTTTTCCAAAAATAATTTGGAATTGAATTTGAAATTCTCATGGTCAAACACTCAATTTCACTAAAGTGAAATAATTTTTCGAAAAAAAAGTTATTTTTTTTTTTGTGGCTAAACGGATCCTAAGTCTCGAGTAATTTTAAGTTGTCATATCAAAATGAAAAATCAAAATTAAACTGAAGAGAATAGAAGTTGAATGATTCATAGCTATTAGAGTGAAAAATACTTTCACTTGAATTGATAATTCAAGCTAAAAGGACATTTGCCATAGAAAATATAGTAAAGAAATTATTTTCTCAAAGCAAATGACCACATTATATGAAATTTTCATGGAAGAGACTTGTACATTGACTTAAGAATGACAAAATTTAAGTATTTGCAATTAGAGTCTTTTTTTCTTTTGAAAAGATGCAAATTAAATATCAGGCATTTCTTGCCTACTTCGGAGAGAATTTACTTAAACAAGAAAAGGTCATGCCTCATTCTAAATATCAAGTTCCTCAATCTCGTCTTTAGGGGTGTGCATCGGTCGGTTCGATTCAGTTTTATGTATTATCGGTCTGGTTTATCGATTTTTACTTTTTAAATATGCTAAACCAATCAGATATTTTTATCGATTTTCAGTTTATCGATTTTTGGTTTAACTGATGAAAAAAATACTTATAAAATAGAAAAAAATAGTAACTAACATGAAAGAAAACTAAATTTTAGTTGCAACCAAAATCCTACATGCGGTGTTTAATTTACAAGAATCTTCAAATTTGAACTAAATGTTAATTAGGAGAAATTAAGAGTTCGTATAATTGGAATAATAAGTTTGTTAATCTGTAGAAGTTAAAAGCGAAATTAAGAGAAATATTTACCCAATAACCCAATAAGAAAAAATCAAAATCGAACCAATAAACCTTTTTTTTTTTTCTAAATTCATTAAAAAATTGTTAACCCAATAGCAATAAATCAATAACATTTTTATCGGTTCGACTTATTGGTTGGTTTGATTTTTGCATTCCCTTACTCGTCTTATAATACCAAAAAAAATGCATTCTATTATTTGACTTAGTCGTATCTAATGTTTGAGAATGACATTCTTTACTCTTTTGGCCACTTAAATACACTTGACTAGATCAATTATTGATCCAATAAACTATTTTTTTAATGAAATCGGTCCACATAAATAGATGTCTAATTAAGTATAAGGATTTGTCGGTTCCTAAACTAAAAAGCAATTCACTTTGTTTTGTTTTTCATATTTTTTTCTTTTGCAAGCTTTGAGATTTTTCATCAAATTGAATGAATTTTTGTGATGTAGCTTGCTTTGAAATTTCTACAGTAAGACTTGAGAAATATAACATATTTCTCACTCTAAATTCATTATCTTTGAAATTTCTACAGCAAAACTTGAAAATTATAACATATTTCTCACTCACAATTCATTATCTTTGAAATTTCTACGACAAGACTTGAGAAATATAACATATTTCTCACTCACAATTCGTTATCATTGAATTTCTACAGCAAGACTGGAAAAACATAACATATTTCTCACTCACAATTCGTTATCATTGAATTTCTACAGCAAGACTTGAAAAATATAACATATTTCTCACTCACAATTCATTAT
>NW_025856059.1:0-2041 GCF_002878395.1 Capsicum annuum | reverse complement strand
CCGAGTAAGGAAAGAATTGGGATGACTGTTACTTTCGTATGGGCGACACCATAGCACGAATTTGAGTATGAAAGAGGAACATTCTGACTCTATTGCATGAACTATAACATGAAGAAAGAGAGACATTCCTAAACGCCGAGTAGCCTCATGCTTATAAGTGTGGTGCGCTACACACCCATAAACAAGACTCTACCCGATGCAATTTCGCAGACACCCTGGGACCATGAACCGTGCTTTGATACCAAGTTTTTCACGACCCAAATCGGGGCCCTGACCGTGACGAGCATCCCGAACCATGAAGGCCCGAAACACCCCTGTCTATCTGATAATCATGCACATAATTCATATGATAAAAGGAATGCAAAAGATACATGATATTACGGAAAACATGGTCATAAGTATAATAAAATCAATAATGGGAAATAAAGTCCCACAACATCTATCAACATCTAAAATCCGTCTGCGAAATCTCTACTACATGACTAATAACAACAGTCTGAAATCTGGGACAAGGTCCCCAGTAGACCAAAACATGACTAAAGATAAATATCTGAAAGTAAATAGGCCTTCTGGAATATAGAAGGCTCACCACTGCACAATCTGATCTGCGATCTGAAATATCTACTATTCATCTGGACCCCTAGATTGAGTCTCAAAACCTGGAAGGAGAGAAGGTCAAAACAAAAGTACTGGCACGTGAAGCAATCCAAAATAGAGTAATTGGAAATATATATATAGAATACATGAGAGCAATTTTCATCAAAACATCATGCGTAAAACAGTTTCTGAAAAACACATGGGCACTTTCTGGAAATATGTAACCTGTCTGTAAATTTCAAATTATGATCTGTGTATTACTTCTGAGTTAGGTGGTATCCCCTACAAATCTGATATTCCACGGGCGATATGGAATCCGCCATTGACTCGGCGGGGAAGCCTCCAACCCGAGTGTGCCGCAAGGGTTGGAGTTCCTGAATCTGATACGTCACACGACACTTAAGTCAGCATATAATAATATACCTGGGTCGGCAAACCACGGTTTTAGATAATGAGTTGCTTGAACTCAAACCCTCTTCAGGGAGCCACCTAACATCTCTGTATGCCCATTTAAAACTTTTTTTGTACATGCAATATTCTGAATGTCTAAAATCATGATAGTTTGAAATGTCTATTAGTCTGAGTCTGATATGGCATTGGTCTGAATTGGCATCGTCATACCAAAACTTGCAAGTCAGGATATTTGAGCCATAATAAATTAAGCTAAATCTTTTCATTTAAAACATAGCTTAGACCACCAAAAACATGCAACTGATATAGAAGATTCCATGTTCCAAAACTTTAAGTCAAAATCATGCAAAAACTTCATCAAACATATGGTGGTCTAGTACCTTTAGCAAATCAATGCAGTCTTTCATCACATGCATTATGAACATTAAAAATTCATGCTAAATTCCCTCCTTAATGATTTAAAACTACCTTTAAATCATAACAAGAGTTCAAACATTTCATATAGTGCTTTTCAAGAATACATTGCAAAACAATTCATATGCTATGAAAAATCTGAAAATTCATAATAAGAGGAAATTCACCAAAAGTCATGCTCTAAAAAAGAATTCATTCTTAAATGCATGCTTTCATACATACATATTCTCAAATCCCTTTGGGGAAGGTCAAAAAACCAAAACAATGATGTTAAAACATCTAGTACGTGAATATATACATAGTTTCAAAAACCCCATTCTAAAACATGATTTTTCTATGCCCATGAGAATTTAGAAAAAACCCACGTACCTCGATTATGAAGAATAATGGATGATTCTTGAAGCTTGTGGATTGGGGATTCCGAATCTCTAATTTGTTTTGAAAACCCATGGGTGAATCTTGAACTACTTGGGTTTTTATTTTGAAACCCTGGAGGGTGTTCTTGAATAATTTTAAGAAAAGGATTATATTTTGATGAATTGAGGGCTAAATATGGTGTTATAGATGAAATATGGGTGAGGTGAAATGACTAAAATGCCCCTAAAAAAACAAACAAAGC
>NW_025856058.1:0-1718 GCF_002878395.1 Capsicum annuum | reverse complement strand
CCAATTCAGTAATGTTCACCTATTTTCTAATAGAATGCTCTTACCATAATGCATCCATGGTTGAAGTGCCCAACCATAATTGGCGAAATCATCCTAACTATTGAAATCTTGATAAAAATTATAGGACATTCAATTAGAAATGTCATGAACGCCCGCGCTTCAAGGGATTCCCTTAAGATCGAGTAACATGGAATAGGGTGTATGTACAATATCGTATTGATCATGAGCTGGATCAAAAGCAATTTTCGCGAATCTAAGCGATTGCTAGTTTTTTTTCTTTTTCTGCTACTTCTTTTCTTTTCCCAGTTCAGTTTTGCAGAAAAAAAAACTGAAATAATCATCTTACTGTTCCAGATTTCTCTACTCCACAGCTTGAAACATCACATTTTTTTCCCTTTTACCTTGGTGCAAAGAGGAAAATGAATAGATCATTCTAAAATATGCTTTACCTATTAGAGAGCCAATTCTAGAAACGGCCTTTGTACCTCCACATGGTAGGGGTAAGGTCTGCATACGCTCTACCATCTCCATACTCCACTTTGTGAGATTTAAATGGGTAAATTGTCTACCTATTTGATCTCGGATCTACCTATTCAGAAATATCACAGGCTGAATTTGTTGTTTTAAACTTATGATGAACCTATTTATGTAACCACTACTGTAGGTATTTCTTTAGTAGTAGATTTAGTGTTTTGATCTAGTGGTCTGAATATATTAGGGTATGATATTGGGGTAGATCTTATCATCATAGATATGGCAGATTTTAATGTGATTTAGGGTATAAATTGTAAGATTATCACTCGTTGATTATCTCATGTGTAATGGTATTCTATTTGCAATATGTATTTACATTTGTTTATCATATTGGGTGGAGTTTGAGAATATTGAAGATTTTGCATCCACTCTCCCAGTTGAGAGTTGGAACTGTTGCAAACAACATACAGTAAATCGCCCACTAGCTCCTATGCTGATATTTTTTATTAAAAGAGAGGATTGTTGGTATTTTATGCATTCAAAAGTGAGATATAATATCGTATCTTGAAAAGCGTAGGATACTATCAATTGTAGTTTTATAGTGTCAGTGGATGGTTTTTGCTCACCTATTTTCCTTGCTGCAAAATTTGTTATACTCAAGCATACTAGTCAACTACAAAATTTATTGAAAATCAAGGCTCTTGCATAATTCAACTTATTCTCTGATTATGACCAATATAAAATTCTTTTCAAAGATAATCAATGCTGCTTTAATTTGTTGCAGTATTTGATGCTGAATATTTGGTAAATAGCGAAGATGACATAGTTACTGAATCTTGTATCCAAGTGCTTTGTATTAGAAGAAAATGCGTTGTCATTGGTTGTATATTGGTGCATCCTCATTTGTGTTTAAGGGAGCTAACTGTGATCAAAGATCCCTTTCTTCCAGTTATTATTTGATTACTCTTACTCTAGTTCTCGTTAAAAATTTAGGTTTGATTTTCATATCATTGCACTACTTTCAAATAGTTGTAGTTTTGATTACATGTCGAATTGCATTGCTTGCTACGATGCTCATCGGTTTGTTATGAGAATTGTTACGGTATATACCATAATCTATATCTGCAGTTGTTATATCATTGTTCCCTGCTAAATTTTAGTTGTTTTTATAATTATATGATATCTGTTCATTAGTGTAACACCCCGTACAAGTCGTGCATGGATTAGCCTTTAATAGAGCGCCC
>NW_025856057.1:0-2116 GCF_002878395.1 Capsicum annuum | reverse complement strand
GAAATAATCATAAATATCAAACTTATTCCACTCAAATCTCATAAATCATAAATAAAGAAATTTGGGTTAAACCCACTTGCAAAATCATGTAAATCAATAATAGAAAATAAATCTTTAGGCACAAGAATGAAAGGAGTGTTCTTGTTCAAGCCCCACATACCTTGGATTATAATTTTAAAAATGTAGAAACTTATTTGGAACTTCTTTCTCACACTTTTAGACCAAGATTCTTGATGCCCTTGACTTGGGGAACTTAATTCTCGAACAACTTGGAGAAATCCATGGAAGATCCTTGAATTTCTTGGAAGAAAATTGAATTTTTGGATTTTGGAAGGAACCCTAATTTCTAGATGTTTCTTGGAAGAGGAAAGGAGAAAAATGAATGGCTATTCTCTATTAGGATATATTTATAAGACCATATAGGATGGAAATGACTAGAATACCCTTTTGAAAAAGCTGAAATTCGCTGATCGGGGCCTGTGATGGTCGATCTGATGGTCTGTCAAGTCTCCTGAAGGTCCACCGGATCGTCCGTCACTCGAGTACCAAAACTGGAACGTTCTGCCTCGACGTGATGGTCAAAGTGATGGTCCTTCAGGAAACTAACGGACCACCAAGTCGTCCATCACTCGAGGGCCAGAAACGAGACATTCTATCTCGACCTGACGGACCCCACCAAGTGATGGAGAACTTTTGACAGTCCACCAACTTGGCCGTCACACGATGGCCTAAAAAAGGAGTCACTACCTTGGCTTGATGGGGCACTTGATGGTCAACCAGGGACCTGATGGTCCGCCAGGTCGATCGTCAAACCTGGGCGATCCGATACCGTTTAGTAAAACGGCCATAACTCCCTCGTCAATGTCGGATTTTGATGAAATTGGTATCGATAGAAAGCTTACTCAATGCTCTACATAATAGAAAAGTAGAAATTAGAGAAATACAACATGTTTTAAACATCAATCACCTTAGAAGTCGTATATATCCACTCAAAAAATGGATTTAGGCTTAAGAAACGTTTAGGGTATTACAATAACATAGGAAGAATATTTAAATGGAGAAGGAACAAATCAGAAAATAATATTTGATAATAATATATTTGACAAGATAAAAGGAAAAGAATTATATTTATGTGTAGAAAAAATATTTAAAATACCAACAATAAAAAACATATTTAGTAGACGAAAAGAAGAATACTTCATAGTAAGTCAAAAGAAACATGTAATAGACTGTAGATATGCAAAAGATAGAGCTAGTATACCACTAGTAACAAAAAGACTAATTAATAAAGAAATAAATGATATAAAAAGTAATGAACCAATAAAATACATACACCTTGGAGGAACGAAAATATTAATTAAAGCATGTTTTAGAGAAGGGATAGATACACCAATAGAATTATATTTAGCAGATGATAGAATTATAAAACCTAAAGAAAAAAGTATAATAACTGCAATAAGAGGAAATTTAATATATCAAAAATTTAAATTTATAATAAGCGCGAATTTTTCAGTAGTAATAACAGATAAAAACATAGATAAATCATTAGTGTTATATTAGAAAATATCAAGAATAGAACTAACCCCAGGACATAAAATATTTACAGCAAGATGTAAAAGTCTATATGTATTAACAACAAAACATAAAATAACGGGAAAAATAAAATTAATAAAATACAAATAGAAAGTCCTTTTGAACAATTTGCAAAAATAATTGATAACAATGATTATAGTAACAAAGACATGGATATAGAAGAAGATTTAGAAATAATAAATGATAGAATAAGTACAGCAAAAGGATAGATATTGAAAAACCAGAATCATCAGGATCATCAAAAAGAACTAATTATGAAATAACTTCAACAGTTAATTTAACTCAATATTATATAACAGGAACAATAAATGAAAAAGAATATTTAAAACTCCTAAATACAGGACAAGGAGAAAATCATATAGCAAAATACCTAGTGAAAAATGAAGAAATAAAATCTAATAGTAATATATACCTAGATCTACCAAGATGTTTAATAAATATTAAAGATTCAGTAGAAAAGGAAATAATAATAGGAGTTAGAAAAATAAAAATAGAATTTGAAATAAAGGAAGATATGCAAAAA
>NW_025856056.1:0-2721 GCF_002878395.1 Capsicum annuum | reverse complement strand
TAAGGTTTTTAATTTCTCCTTTCAAATTGGAGATTTCCCCTTTTAGAAATAGGGATAAATTATGGAAATGCTATATCTTGGGCATCATCCTAGAAATAGGATGCCCAATTGAGGCTTTGTAATGATTGGTTGATCATACCCACGAGGTATTCGAAAGAATCCATTGGTGATAGTTTGATGCTTTGTTCAAAGACTAGTATCGAAATCCCTAACTGAGCCTACCCAAGCATGCCTTAGCTAAGATTTGAAGTTGATTTTCATTTACCCATACACTAGTTGCCTCTAGTAAAGAATAGCCCCAAGATTTGTTCCTAATTAATTATGCTCTAATTATTCTTAGTCTTGAACTAGTCCTTTGGAAGCCCAATAATGGTCTTACACTTTTGAAAATATTTAAAATCCCCCAAAATATTTGTATAATATATTTGAGTTTAGTAAGTAACTTTAATTTTGAACTTATTTAATCTCCACTCATATTGTTCGTTGTGGATTTGACCCCGACTCAAAGTTTGGTAACTATATTGACAACGATCGCCTTGTACTTAAATTGATGTGTAAATTAAGCATTATCAAAAATGGCGCCGTTGCCGGAGAACAATTTGGCGTATTGAATTAGTCTAGACTTTTAGCTTACTTGCTTGGATTCAAACTTATAAATATTTGTTTGTGATTTTCTTTTGTTTCTTGTGTTAGATAGATTTTTGTTTTTGTTTATTTGTCACTATGGCATCTTGGAATGAATGTTACTTTGGTGGTTGGAAATATTATCTTGATAATCCATGTCCATATTGTGATAGACCCTACTTTCGGTGAGATTATAGATATACTCCCCTGAAAGAGATATGTACATCATCTCGATCTTATTGGGATAATTGTTCTTTATATGGTGCTTGAGATAGGTATTGAAGTGATTTTCCAAATGCCCCCTCCCCTAGTTATACTAACAAAATGCTAGTTCTTCTTATAGTTTGATAGGTGTCATAATGCGACAAAGAAAGAACAACATGATGGGTACAATAGTGTTGAATTAATGCTTTAACCTCTTTTAGATCAGGCAAATACATCAGAGAAAGATGTGTATGACTTGCATTAATCTAATGAGGCATTTAAAAAGGAAATCAAAAGGATAGAAGAAGTAGGTATGGGGGTTAATCTTTCAAATACCATGGGTTTTCTTACTCTTCCAAATGAGCTCGATGTTGAAGAATCCTAGGTGATTTCCCAACCAACCAAACCTAATATAGTTGAAGATGCCAAAATTGAGGAAATAGTACTAGAGTCAAAAGAAGTATCCAACCAAATCCTTTATGAACGCTCTAGCCCATTTCAGAGTGAGAATGTCAAGAAGGATGTGACTCCAAAATTAGGAAGAAGACCTTGCTCAAACCACTTTTCAACATTATGCTTGGTGGATGTGATGAAAGTCAAACCACCCAAGCAAATGATGAAATTTGGAGATGATGAGAAAATCCGTACATTTTGGAGTTTTTTATTCCAAAAGGACAAACTGAAGCCCCTCACTTGAAGGAAAAAAATGCAAAACTCAATGTTAACAAGTGAATTCTTGATGTTCTCATGGATAACCAATAAGCCAATTAGGAAGTTTGATGTGAAGTTAGGTAAAAGATTTAAGTTTTCAAAATAGCGAGATAGAAAATGTTTTGTTATGTACTCACCTTTGAACAAAGTACCTAAAAGATGTATTGATCTAAAGTTGGGCCACTGACTCAAATCTTCTAAATGGAGACATAAATGATAGCCAAAAGATGTCGTGCTGCAAGTTTAACTAAGGCACTTCTTGGGACGCAACCTAAAAAAAATTGTGTTTTCTAATGTTTTTTGTTCAATTTTTAGCTTGTTTTTGGGTGTTTGTAGGTGATAGCACAAGTTGGAATGGGTATCTTAAGAATGAAACCTCGGATAAGTATATTGGACTTTCTTTTCATCACTTTTCTTTCTTAAGTAAGTTTACAAGGTATGATCTTTAAAATACAAATAATGATCATATTCCATGGTTTCTTTTGGTTTGGATTTAATTTATTTGAGCTTAATTTGGTAGAATGCAGTTGTTGGAATGAGGATTTTTGAATGTGTACCTTGTCTCAAATGCTAAATTGAAAAATTCTTATTTTCATACACTAGTGCACACCATGTGTTTGATGAAACACCCACTTGAGGTTTATTTACTTAATTGAGTGGTGGGTGATTAATTAGGTTATTATGATTACAAGTGGTGTGTTTGGTGATGAATTGGTGCATTGGTATTGTTCACATGTGTTTTTATTCTATCTATTCAAGCTCTTACTTTTCATGCACACCACATGCTTGTTAAAATGTCAACAAGAGAAAAATGCCTTATATGCTTGTAAAGGTTAATGTGAACTTTCTTGGGGAATTATATGATCATTTTTGGAGAATAGCTTTGAGTCCAATTGGTCTTGAATGTCGAATAACCGATGGTCTTTGGTTGAAATTGTTGAGGAATGTTGCGGCCATGGTAAGAGAGACATGAATGCTTGTCTTGCCCTATCATAGATTGGGTGACGCCATCCTTAAAGGTATAGGGTCGTTTGTATTTCTATTGGTGTTATGACTGTTTTATGATATAAATGGGTGATATGCGAAGTTGTGAGGAAAGAGTCCTGTGAATTTTAATGATAATATTGTCTTGCATTCTCCTAAGTTTTTGTTTAATTTTTTAGGAAGAGGCAACAACAACAA
>NW_025856055.1:0-1260 GCF_002878395.1 Capsicum annuum | reverse complement strand
TTAAGTAAGTTAATCTGTGGGGGTTTTCTTTTGTTTTATTTAACTTCCTATATTCTGGTAATAACTAGTTAAAATTCTTTTAATTTCTCTAAAAGCTTGTATATTTTTAAATGTTCTTCTCATATTCAATAAATAAATAATAACAAGATAACGTAATTAATAATAGCTTATAATTAACAATTAAATTAACATCTCTAACATTTCTCATAATTAACACATAACTAATTAACACATATCTACTTGTTCGTTTTTTAAATAACATAGCTCTGATACCAATTGTAGGGGGTGCAGATAACTTGGAGTTAGATTGCGTGGATAACTTGTACATGGATTAGTAGATAACTAGTACTAATTAACACATGGCTATGTTATTACACGTATTCTATATATTGTTTCTAGTCTTTATATTTGTCCTAAATTTTTACAACTTTTCAAAAAATAAGAAAGACTTTAAAGCCTAAAAAGACAAAGACAAAGACTTATTAAAAGCCTTGCCAAAAAGTCGAAAAAGCTAAAAGATAATTATTCCTATACAATTATTTACGTAAAGAAAGTTATCTAATTTGTTCACATGTAGCTTTCATAATTTAATATTTTGTCTTTTATCTCTTCCATTATTGCTTCGTTATTTATCTTTTTTGTCGTGTCTCTCCTACTGTTCTAATTTTTTTCGTCTGCTTCTATTGTAGTGTTACTTCTGGAATAATATTATGTCGTCCACTATAACAGCTGCATTGATGATCATAACTAGTACTAGTTATCTAGTAGTTATCTACGTAAATTACTCAAGTTATCTGCAACCCCTACAATTGGTATCAGAGCTATCTTATTTAAAAATGTACAAGTAGATATATGTTAATTATGATAAATGTCAGAGAAGAAAAGAGGAATACTATGTAGTAAGTCAAAAAGAGCATATAATAGATTGTAAATATACAAAAGGTAAAGCTAGTATACCATTAGTAACAAGAAGAATAGTTAATAAAGAAAGACAAGCTATAACAAGTAGAGACCCAATAAAATATGTATACCTTGGAGAAACAGAGATATTAATAAAAACATGTTTTAGAGAAGGAATAGATGTACCAATAGAATTATATTTAGCAGATGATAGGATAGTAAAACCTTTAGAAAAAAGCATAATTAGTGCCATAAAAGGAAATTTAATATACCAAAAATTCAAATTTATAATAAGTGCAAATTATTCAGTACCAATAACAGATAAAAATATAGATAAATCATTAGTATTATATTGAAAAA
>NW_025856054.1:0-1776 GCF_002878395.1 Capsicum annuum | reverse complement strand
ATTTAGCATTTGTTGTTCTTACCTTAAAAATTTGGAGGCATTATCTCAAAGGGGTGCATGTTGATACCTTAAAAATTTGGAGGCATTATCTCAAAGGGGTGCATGTTGATGTTTTCACAGACCAAAAAAGTTTTTATTATGTATTCTCATAGAAAGATTTAAATCTCCGCCCAAGAAGGTGGTTAGAGTTATTTAAAGATTATGATATGAGTATGCCTTATCATCTAGCAAAGGCCAATGTAGTGGAAAATTTTCTTAGTAGATTATCTATGGGTAGTGTTGCTCTTTTGAGAATGATAAGAACAATTTAGTTCAGGAGGTTCATCATGTTGCTTGATTAGGTATTTGATTAGTGGATTTAGCTGAGGGTAGTGTATGGTTTCATAATAGTTCAGTCATCTTTGGTTGTCGAAGTGAAAGAAAAGCAGGATAGGGATCCCGATTTAGTTAAGTTAAAGGAATCAGTTAGAGATCAAAAAGTAAAGGTTTTTTTCTAAAAGGGAGATGGTATGTTGCAATGTCAGAGTAGACTTTGTCTGTCGTGTCTATAAGTTTAAAGACAACGAATCTTTGCAGAAGTGCATGGTGCGTATTATTCTATTCACCTAGGAGCCACTGAGATGTACTATGATTTATGGGAAATCTATTGGTGTAGCGGTATGAAGAGGTATATCGTAGAGTACGTAGCTAAGTGTTCTAATAGTCAGCATGTTAAGGTATAGCGCGAGAGGCCTAATAACACTTTGCAGGAGTTCAGCATCCCCACTTGGAAGTGGGAAGAGGTGAACATGGATTTTTTGACGGGTTTGATCGTTCGCGTCATCAGCATGGTTCAATTTGGGTTATTATCAATATAATGACCAAACCAGCCCATGATAGTCTGTAATTCCAATTCAGCCGAGGATTATGCCAACCTTTATACTAGAGAGTTGGTTAGGTTGTATGGGGTCTTGTTTTCTATTATTTTAGATAGAGGTACTTAGTTTACCTCTGACTTTTGGAAAGATTTTTAGAAATGTCATGGTACCAAAGTTTATCACAATAAAACCTTTAATCCTCATACAGATGGTCTAGAAAAAGGACCATTCAGACCCTAGAGAACATGTCCAGATCTTGTGTTATTGACTTGAATGGTAGTTGAGATGGTCACTTTCCATTGATAAATTTTTTCTAGAATAAATGTTGTCATTCCAGTATTCAGATGCCGTAGTTTGAGGCTCTCTATGGGAGGAGATGTTGATCTACTATTGGTTTATTTGAGGTAGGTGAGGCTACTTTGATAGGACCATATTCAGTTTTTGATGCAATGGAGAAAGTTTAGTCAATTAGGGAGTCTTAAGATAATCCAAAGCTGAAAGAAATCCTATGTAGATGTGAGGAGAAGAGATGTTGAACTTAAGATTGGTGACGGGGTCTATTTGAAAATCTCTCCCATAAAGGGACTGAAGATATTTGGCAAGAAGGGGAAGCTCATTCCCCATAATGTTGTCCCTCACAGGATCTTGAGTCGTTATGGGAAGGTAGTGTTTGAGATTGAGTTGCCCATAGATTTGGCATTAGTACATCCAGTGTTCCATGTTTCTTTATTAAAGAAATCTTTCGGTAATCTTGCTGTACTTGCCCTTTAGAAATTACAATGTTAAGGATATCTTCTCTTACCAGGAAATCGCAGATATAATTGATCATCACATTCACAGACTGAAGAATAAAGAAGTACCCTTGGTCAAAGTTCTTTGGCAAAATCAATCCATTGAGGGAGCGACTTAGGAAGTAGAA
>NW_025856053.1:0-1280 GCF_002878395.1 Capsicum annuum | reverse complement strand
AATAAGTTGTATTTTATTATCTTTCTAAAATTCTTTTATTCTTGGATGATGATTACTCTGTTGATATTTGAGGATTATTTATGGAAACCCCGTTCATTTGTGTTGAACTAAATGAAAATGGCTCAAAGGGTTAGCTTGGGGCTACTCGTAGCCTCAACACTGTGTGATGCTCCGGGACCCATTTTTTGGGGCATTACAAACTTTGTATCAGAGCCTAAGGTTTTAAGGTATCCTAGGGAGTCTAACAAGATTTGTTAAGTAGAGTCTTGATCATCGGTGTGTAGGGCACCACATCTATGAGCAAGAGGCTACAAGACGTTTTAGGAAAAAGTGTGATTCTTTCTTTCAGAAGTCTATCGTGCTTAAATTGTCTCTCTCTGCTATTGATTCGTGCTATCCTCTTTCAGAAATATGCCTCCATATCGAGCGAGAAGAAATAATAATGGTCAGCAACCTCAAACTGCTGACCCATTGAATGAAAACGTGTCTCATGCTGAATTTCGGGCTGCCTTTCAGGCGCTGGCCCAAGCTGTTACTGCAAATATTCAAGCCAACCCGACCCCGGCTCCACAGCAGCAAGGAGGTGATTCAGCTACTGCCAGGATCCGTGACTTCATACGGATGAATTTGTCGGAATTTTATGGGTCCAAGTCTAATGAGGATCCACGGTTGTTTTTAGACGAGGTACGAAAGATTACTTAGGTGATGCATGTATCTGAGGAACATAGTGTGAAGTTGGCTATGTATAGGTTGAAAGACCTTGCTTAGGACTGGGTTGTTGCTTGGAGGAAAGGTAGAGGTGAGGGAGCTGTCCCTACAACTTGGCAAGAGTTCCAGGAAGCATTCCTGGATAAGTTTTTCCCTTTGGAGATGAGGGAGCCGAAGGTGGAAGAGTTTATGAATCTGCGATAGGGCTCTATGACTGTTAGGGAGTACTGTCTAAAGTTCAATCAGTTAGCCAAGTATGCTCCTGACTTAGTGGCTGATAATCGAGCTAGTATGAGTAAGTTTGTGACTGGAGTGTCTAGTTATGTGGTTAAGGAGTATAGGTATGCTATGCTGAATAGTGAGATAAATCTTTCTAGGCTGATGACTCATGCCCAATAGATTGAGGCAGACAAGATTAAGGAGAGAGATAGAATAAGAGGGAATAAGAGAGCTAGGTTTGAGCAGCACGGACAGGGTCAGACTAGATCGCAGGGAGGGAGTCGCCCTCAGTATCAGAATTATTCGTCTATGCCAACACCATCATCTACTAGTGCTCCCATGCCTAGAGGTAG
>NW_025856052.1:0-1301 GCF_002878395.1 Capsicum annuum | reverse complement strand
TTTACGAGCTCTTGGGGCACGGGGAGGACGGGAAGGGAGATTAACCGATTCAGATCTAACGTTAGCATTTCCTACTGCAGGTGTCTCACCAATATTTTCATCATCTTCGTCTAAATTAACCGCATCTAATTTATTTTCTTCTTCTATACCATAATTTTTTTGAGCTTTTACATAATCCATATCGTGAGCACCTACACCTATTTCTTCCTCAAAAGGTGTACCAAGCGGAACCGGAGGCGAAGACACATGCGTATATCTTTTACTTGAAGTACCTCTACCACTAGTAATTTGCTTTTTACCACTACCGCTTCCGAGATAAAATTTTTTAACACATTTAGTAGCGAGGTTTCTTAATTTATCCATAATATAAATTAAAATAAAAAAATTAAAAATACACAAATATAATAAAATTAAATATTCAACAATTAATAAAAATTAAACGTAAGAGATGGAGCGACAATACCAAATTTTAGAAGTATCCGAAGGTTGCGACTTTAGAAACTTTCATTCGTACTTTGTAATCGTAAAATTAAAAAATTAAAGTGAGCACTTTAGGAAATTAAATATATTGAATATTTGAGAATTGAGAATTGAGATTTGAGAGAGTGAAAAATTGTGTGAAAAATGATTTGAAGGTGTAGGGTATTTATAGAATTTTTTTTAGGATTAAAAAATATTTTGAATGGATTTTTTTTTTTAATAAATGGGCCCAAACTAGCCGTTTGACCCAAAAACGGCTATATAGCTGTTGGGTCAACGGCTAGTTTGACCCAAATATCAATTTTTTTTTATAGAAAAAGTTATTCGGGCGGGGCCGATTAATCGACAAGTCTGGACCGGGCTTGGTTCGGGCTGGGCTAATCGGGTCCAACCAAAAAATTTAATCGGACCGAGACCCGGTACCCTATAGCCCATAGGTTGATCGGGCCGGGTCAAGCTGGGCCGATTTTATTAAGAGGGCCGGTTCGAGCCGGGTTGGGCCGGGTCAACCCGGCCCATTTGAAAGGTTTAATTTGAAGTCACTAGTACACATTTCAAAATACTACACACAACCATTTTCAACTCTCTAATTCACTTCTCAAGTGACTAAACTTAACCAATTTCAAGTCATGAATTCACATTTCAAGTATCAACACTAAACCAATTTCAAGTCATGAATTCACATTATCAAGTGATTACACTTTACAAATTTCAAAACACAAGTTCACCTTTCAAGAACTACACTAAACCATTTTCAAGTCGCTAATCCACTTTTCAAGTGACTAGTACACATTTCAAAATACAACACTTAACCATTTTCA
>NW_025856051.1:0-1236 GCF_002878395.1 Capsicum annuum | reverse complement strand
AAAAGAAGGCCAAGTTGCAAAAATAAGAACAATCCAGATACATGACAGACAATTATTTGAATAAAGTTTACATCAATAATGCTTACGATAGGTATTGTCAACAACAACCGAAAGTTTCCCAAAATGAGGAATACATAATAAAAATTATCAAAGCTTTTAGTATTCCAGCTAGCTTACCTTAACATTTGGTCGATGAATTGTACATCCCAACAAATTATTGAGATGAATTCCATTAGGTGTTGGCTATCATCGTTCTAAAAAAGAGGTGCATCCGAGTTTATGACTTGATGTTGTGAAGAAGACATTCCAAGCCATCATGTGAGATATAAAAGCTGGCAAAAATATTGCCTACTTACCTTGATATGAGTGGGTTTTTGGACCAAAAGGTTCGTACTGATTGTTGACGATTGAAGCATATCGGGATAAAATGGGTAATCCATTGGATGTACAATATGTTGAAGGAATTGCTCAATAAATCATTGGTAGCCTATAAGTATAAGTATCATGATTTAGTTTCATTTCATAAATTTCACAATGCTTACATTAACTACAAGATATGGAATATCTATTTTTTTAAAACACAGGAATTGCAATTTTTTTTGCCACTTACACCGAGTATTTGAGTGATGGATTACAAGTACCAAATGATGGACTTGATGCCGGATTACTCCGCAAAATATATGATTTTCTTTAATGGAAATACAGAGAAGCGAAAGCTCAGAAACCATACCCAAGCGATATTAAAGATCCACAACGACCAAAGCTAAATTCCGTAGCACCAGATGAAGAACAAATTATCCATATTGAGTAGATCTTCATAGCTTGAGTATGTCAATGTAATAAACTATCCTCCTTGGTTAACTTATTGATTTATTTGTAGAGTAGATCATTTGTACTCGTAATAATTTTTTTGTATTTTACTTATTTGTTGAGTTATTTCATGTAATTTTCGAAGGATTTGATTTATTTTATGCTGTCTATGAATATAATTTAATCCTTAAATTTGAGCTTGTTAATTAAAATGGAATACTAGATTCAACTATCACAACAGATAATACAACTACTTCAACAGAAGACATATCTTATCAAACAGATTTAGACATATGTTACAATATATAGGTCATCTGCTAGAAATTATATAACAGGTCTTTCTACTTTTTTTATTTGTTTCAATAGATTACCAATCAGTTGTAATATTTAGATTATATGTTGTAACAGATTGTATATCTGTTGCAA
>NW_025856050.1:0-2207 GCF_002878395.1 Capsicum annuum | reverse complement strand
TTCATTCATTTCGGCCTCGAAGCCAAAGTTGTATTTAATATAGGTGGAGCAAGACTCGATCCAAAGGCTCGAAAAATAGTTTAGGACAGGTGAAATGGTTCAGAAGCCCAACTAAACTAGGACAGGTCTTGTTGATTTGGGCCTAATGGCCTAAATCCTTTACTTTCTCCTCCTTTCTCCTTTTATGTGTTTATTTGTTTATTAGTTTTGTTTAGACTTTGTTAAAATCCCTACTAAGTCACCTAAATCTATTTTACACAAGTCTTTATTTTAAAAAAAAAACAAATCTTTTTAGAAGTTAATTAAAAGATGTTTTCAAACAGTCCGGATAACCGCAAGTTAGCAGACATTTTAGGTGCCTTACACCTTTCTAAAACGTTAATAGGAACCACTTACTCGGAATCTTTAAAACTTAAAATGATTTTTCTGTTTTGAATCATTTGAAGTAACTCTCTAAAGGTTTCTTAATTCCTTTTCAAAATTAAGTGACGACTCTCAAAAAGTCAAAATTTCTTCGCAAAACAGAAATGGCGACTCTGTTGGGGATCTTTAACTAGGTTATAACCAAATGTTTGATTTTGTCTTTTGATTAATTGTTTATGCATTTATATATTTCGATTATTTAAATTTTAACTATCGCATCTCATGGAATATTCCTATATTATTTAAACTATTTTGGGGTTTCGTGGGTATCCCGGCCCCTTTTGATCAATTCCAAAATATGTTGGAAATATGAATGGATTATTAGCACGTGAGTCGTCTGATGGCTGTTCGTATTTTCAAACTCAAGTTGTCCGCTTGAGAACCAATGCTCAAACCCACTCTAGACACTTACGATAGAATGAAAACAAAACCCTATTTTAGGCATGAGCCTAGGATGACCCAATACCCGAGGGGGGTATTGGATCCATTAGAAAACTTGCCCTGCGTTTATTGACCCCGAGTCAATTACAGATGAATCATATTTATGTGTTGAATAAATATATATTTGTTTAATCCAATCCATTATCCTTTGGGGGTCGAGAGAAGACTTGCTTTACTCACTTTTATACAAGGATGTCTCAATCGTACATCGATTGACGAAGGAATTGAAACAAGCCAAGCAAGAAATTGATCGATTTGGATAATTTCACGGCATCTAAGGCACAGTTTGAATGTCAACGGATGTCACCAATATAAGAAATGGATGAATCTAAGAAAGCGAAGGATGATAGAAGAAACATTCAGTAATTAGTATCCCTTGCGTGGGACATTATTCCCTTTCCCTAAAAATTATATTCCTTTTATGAAGATTTTGTAGACATTTATGTCATTGATGGTTTTTAGGGATAATAGATTGGCTTTAAAAATGCGTATATTTTCTTCAATATTCGTTAGGCCTAAACCCTTGGCTCAAACGGGTCACCTAATTAGGATGCACGTCTATTACAATCTACTAGTGTAATATAACTGTTTATGTTCTTATACATGTTATATTGATTCAAATAAAAGGAAAACTGATCCAATACCGTATTCCATAGAACATCTCTAGGTAGAAATATACCCCACTATACAAAAGTCCGACCAAAAGTACTCCAAGTCTCCCAAGTTTCTCAGAAAAGTTTGTAGTCATTCTTAAAACTTCCAAAATGATCGCTACCATTTTAGGAAAGTTGACTTTAGAATTAGAAAATGTCGTTATAGTTTCGAACTACCTAGGGCCTGATTTCTCCTCCGATACGTAGGCAGCCTTTCGGCCTGGTCCATATCTCCAAAAGCTCTGTTGTCCTCCACTTTCTTGAAGGAAGAAGAAGAGTTGAACCTTCCTGATAAATTCCACCTATCCATATCATTGAGCAAAATCCTATTCATTGAAATCCTCGAGTCATCATTACTTCATGGATCAATTCGCATGAGATGAGAAACAACTTTATGTGTTTACTTCCTACCTTATCATCTTGCTTTACTTATTACTAACGGAATCTAACACGTCAGCGTTTGAGTTATTTTTACTTTGAGGTAATAGAAACTACTCTGTGTTGGCACAAAATGACCCTACTTCACCCTATCAAAATGAATAAGAGATCCCCTTCTTGACTATAACTTTGTTACAGGAAGAGAAAAATGACTAGTAGTAAAACTGGATTCTACCAATCATTTTTCAAACATGTAAGCAATGGTCTCGATGATGGAATAAGGAAAATATAAGGGAAGAATTTTCCAAGACA
>NW_025856049.1:719060-721728 GCF_002878395.1 Capsicum annuum | reverse complement strand
TGATTGAAAGGCAAATTGAGTATCATTAATTCCTTAGCAATATGGATTAATTGATTGTGTTTTATAGCCTTAGCATGCTTTCAACATTTCTTGGTGAAGATCAGAGACTTTCTCTAGTTTGTGAATTTTGACAATTTTCAAGCTTGCCTCCAGCTTGCTGATTCTGTATTCAAGCTGGTCGTTGCCTTCTTCAAAGTTAGTATATATTTCATGATCTCTTGTGAGCTCGATCAGGAACACTACCTTCAAAGTTGTGGCATTGAAGAAGGCCTTCAGAACACTTTCTCTAGAAACCTTAAAGGATAAATGAAGGGTTGTTGTGTTTGTTTTAGGTCAAAATGTGTTGATGCACTCTGAAGATGTGGTCCCAATAGTTGAACAACTCACTTTTATCAAGCGTTTCTCAATGCATCTTGCTCAACCAATTTGATAAATTAATAAGCAAGAAGTTATGTAGCATGTGATCTAAACCAACTCTACCAAGCCTATCAAACGTTACGTAACTCCAGGATCATTACCCTATCAAAAAAATTTGACTGAGTTAGTGCACAAATCAAACGAGCTCAATCTCTCAGCCTTTCTTCTGATCGCTCTTCTCTAATATAGATGACAAGAGATCTGATATACAAAAGTCTACACCATCGCCAGAAATGCTTGCCAGGGCACAAGTCTTCAGAAGGCACCAACAGTAATCTCTTAATATCAAGTGATATTGAGAGATTCCTAGTCATGCCTTCTCAAGATGTTTGCTACGGCAAGAATTTCTGCTGATGACAAGATATCTGCCATGCGAAAGTCTACACCGTCAGCGGAAATTCTTGCCAGAGTGAAAGTCTTCAGAAGGCATTATTAGTAATCTCTCAACATCAAGGAAGTTTTGTACAAAAGTATTCAGAAGGTAATAAAAAATAAGGACATTTTCAGTAATATCTACACATAATTATGGCATCAGCAACCTCACTAGATTCACTCCTCATACAAAAGAAAAGGCAGAAATATTTTTATTTGTATTCGGATGTTATTTATTTAACAAACCAAACAAAGATGAACTAAATCTAGCATTATCAGATATTATATCATCTATATTGGAGAAGAGCGATCAACAGAAAGACTGAGAGATTAAGCTCGTTTGATTTGTGCACTAACTCAGTCAAATTTTTTTTATAGGGTAATTAGCCTGGAGTTACGTAACGTTTGATAGGCTTGGTATAGTCGGTTTAGATGAAACGCTACGTAACTCCTTGCTTATTAATTTATCAAATTGGTTGAGCAAGATGCAATGAGCAACGCTTGATAAAAGTGTGTTGTTCAACTATTGAGACCACATCTTCAGTGTGCATCAACACATTTTGACCTAAAACAAACACAATGACCCTCCATGTATCTTTTAAGTCTTCTAAAAAAATATTTTGAAGGCCCTCTAAAATGCCACAACTTTGAAGGTGGTGTTCCTGATCGAGCTCACAAGAGATCAGGAACTCTTGAACAACTTTGAAGATGGCAACGACAAGCTTGAATACAAAATCAGCAAGCTGGAGGCAAGCTTGAAAATTATCAAAATTCACAAACTAGAGCAAACCTCTGATCTTCTCCAAGAAATATTAAAAGCATCTTAAGGTGATAAAACACAATCAATTATAATCATATTGCTATGAAAGTGATGATACTCAATTTGCCTTTCAATCATGTTTGTGGTTCTGATCAGGTCAACAACAGTGGAACTAATCGAAACCACAAACAAGAAGGCATGAGACGGAATTTAAAATTCATAAATTGCCATCCTCGCTTAGATTCCTTACTTTAACTGCATTTGCTGTTGGCACAAGTTTTCTAGACTTACTGTACATTATTTCAACCCTCGATGCCCTTAAGGCTGCTTTCTTAGTATTCTGTTATTTTCTATCTAGGTGATAATCCCGACCACGCTACCTAGTCGTAGCTCCATAGCAAAGTGTCCATCTATATTATTTTTCTTTCAGAGAGAAAACAAACGAATTTACATTACCGGATACACTTTTATATTTGCACTTTATTCAGATTTCTCATATTTTAAGATAATTCCATCGGCCAGATTCGCTAGAAGTTACTTCTACCCTATGTCTCTTCTTCAATTAGCTCTCAGATGATATAGTGTTTCATCAATCACCCATTTTCCCTCGAAGGCATTCTCCTACAGCACCTACTGGCGTATAATCATCACCCCAAGCAACCCAACCATATAAATTTAGGCTAGGACAATAACTATATTTCTTTTTCATTCTTGTTAGATGTAGAGCTAGGTTTCAAAGGCCTTGTCAGAGTCCAATGCACCCTAAAACTTAGTCCAATTGCTATTGAATCTCTTTACAATAACACCAAAACTAGATCCCTTTACAATGCTTAATAAATAAACATGAGAAACAATCAACAATTGATATTAAATATTAACAGGGTATCAGAACCATATTCATGGTCTCTCAGCCTTATCAGTTTATACCTACCAAACTTAACTATAAAATTGTAGATATCTTGTTTGAATGATCTATGACTAATAGGTAAAAACAACATTCGCAATATCAGTGTACTGTATGTGTGTTTCCATGATAACATTATTAGTAATACATACCTCCCATATATGAAGTAGTTTTATCTGCATGTAGCTTATTCCTCTGAACTCATCTTTACTGCA
>NW_025856049.1:691631-716060 GCF_002878395.1 Capsicum annuum | reverse complement strand
CAAGTGTTAGTTTTCCCTTAAAAATAAAGGGGTTTTCTTTCATTGTTATCCACTCCTCAAGAGAAATAAGAATCACTCTCTCTTTTATCTCCATTCTTCTTTTTCTTTTATTTATATTTTATAACACATTATCAATACGAAACTTTAATCAACTGCGTAATTGGACAATAATGTACAACCAGCTATATTTTCCATTGGTTACTTAGCGTTTCTAAGCCCAGGTAACATGTTTCATGTGTTAGTTCTTTTTTCTTTGTTTATATGGATCGGTATACACTTTAAAAATTACAAAAGATTTATACAATATATTAGGTAAAATATTTGAAATCCTGGTTGAAATCAAGAATCGAAGTTGTTTTTAAGGTTAAATTGATGAAAAACTATTAATTATAAGATAAAAATATTATTCAAGTGAAAAAGAGTGAAATTACGGTTTAAATCAAGCCCTAAGATTTTTGAAGTTTTGATAAATTAATCAAGAAATTACTAAGAAGAGGGGGAATTCTTACCTTATATCCGTAATAAAACCAAGAAATATATGTTAATCTAGCTTCCCAAGCTCCACAAATTTTACTTTTAAGCTCTCATACTTTTTAGGGTTTAACTCTCAAGAGGTAAGATGAAAAATGAGCAAAAATAAGCCCGAAACTGATATTTATTATTACAGATTTTTCTGCCCAGAAATAGCTAAAAAACTATTTTTTAAGTCAATATGGACTTCGATGGGGTGCCCGAAATTCGTTCGGAGTCCGATATATGCAAACAAAATATGCAAACACCCTAAATTCGACGATCCAAACGCATTGGCAAAGTCGGATTTTTAAAAGAACATCGAATTCAAAAAGTTGACCCCCAAAATTTGAAATCGAGGGTTGAAAGGAGACTCAAAATCCATAAAATCATGCCAAATATGCTAACACCCTAAGATAAACATTCCGAATCTACTGGCGAAGTCGGATTTTCCTTCCGAGGTCGTCTCAACCAAATATGGGTCCCACACCCATATTTTCAATTTTTCAACTTTCCAATCAATAGGTCGAAATGAGCTCGGGTACATCGGGACCCGAACCAAAAGTCTACCTAGCCTAAAATCGATATTTGGAGCTTCTAGCATAGTCTGTTCAGCCATCCATCACACGAATAAAAAGATATCTCCATAAGTCTAAAATAAGGCTTTCGAAGCCATCAAAAAGTATAATATCACATAAATAGTACCAAAATGTATTGAAAATCATAACAATCAATACCACATCCCAAAAATACCATATGCAACTACCAGGAGGGATAAAATAGTCAAATTACACAATCACAAATTTCACATATTTCATCAAATTTTTAAATAATTACATCATCCACCACTAAAAATCTAATTCGTCCTCGAACTAACACAAGAAATACCTGAATCAATGAAGAGCTGGGGATAGGAACTACATATATCAGACTCAACCTCCCAAGTAGCTTCATCTACAGATCGATGTCACCACTGAACATTAACCACAGGGATAAATCTAAAGAGCAACCGCCTAACATCCCTAGCCAAAATGGAGACCGACTCCTCAACAAAGGACAACTGCTCATCTAACTGAACCGACTTCCAACAAATGACATGAGACTAATCAAAAATATAGTGGCGAATCATAGAAACATAAGAAATTGGATGAAAAACTGATAAGTTAGGGTGCAAAGCCAATTCATAAGCCACATCACCAACAGTCTGAAAAATCTCAAATGGACCAATATACTTGGGGCTAAGCTTGCCCATCTTCCCAACCCTCATCATACCCTTCATGGGTGAAACTTGAAGGAAGATACGAGCACCAACATTAAATCTCAAGGCACGAAGTCTACGATCAACATAACTCTTTTGCCTACTCTGAGCTACCCTAAGTCTATTCCGAATGACCCAGCCTCTATCCTAAGACTCACGAAGCAGGTCCGTACCTAGAGGTCTCACCTCTGAAACATCAAATCAACCTATTGGGGAGCGACAACACCTACCATATAATGCCTCAAAAGGAACTATATTAACACTGGAATGGTAGCTATTATTATATGCAAACTCTTCTAAAGCCAAAAGCTACTCCCACTGGCCACCAAAATCCATTACGTATGCGCGGAGCATTCTCCAAAACCTGGATAGTCCGCTCTGACTTGCCATCAGTCTAGGGGCGAAAAGCTATGCTAAGATCAATATGAGTACCTAATTCATCCTAAAAAATCATCAAAAAGTGAGATGTGAACACAGAACCTCGATCTGAAATAATAAACACCATCGCACCATGCAGATGCACAATGTCACGAATGAAGATATAGGCTAACCTCTCAGCACTAAATGAGACCCGAATCAGCATAAAATGAGCTAACTTGGCCAATCAATCCATGATGACCCAAATACTGTCAAACCCATAAGATGTATGAGGCAAACCAGTCACAAAGTCCATGGTGATCCGTTTCCACTTTCACTTGGGAATAGGTAACCTCTGAAGCAATCCACTAGGTCTCATATGCTCGGCCTCCACCTGCTGATAATAAAGGCAATGGGCTAAAACATCTGCTATATCTCGCCTCATACCACCCCACCAGTAGTGCTTCCTCAAATCATGATACATCTTAGTCACACTTGGATGGATAGAATATCTGGAACAATGGGTCTCCTCTAAGATTAACCTAATCCAATCACCCACTTTTAGCACATAAACTCGGCCCCTAATCCTCAAAACTCCATCTAAATCAACTGAGATTTCCTTAGCATCCCCACTCAGCATCTTATCTCGAATCAACCTCAAACCAACATCATTAAACTGATGAGCTCAAATCTTCTCCATCAAAGAAGATCTAGCCTCCACATATGCCAAAATATGCTCTGGTGTCGAAATATCAAGTTTAACCATCTGTTAGTTAAAGACTAAACCTCTGAGACCAATGGCCTCTCCTGGGTAAAAAGATACGCCAAACTACCCATGCTAGTCGACTTCCACCTTAAGGTATCCGCAACCACATTAGCTTTGCCCGAATGATATAAAATAATCAAGTCATAATCCTTAAGCAATTTAAGACAATGACGCTGTCTCATATTAAGATCTTGCTAGGTAAAAATATACTAAAGGCTACGATGATCTGAGAAGATCTCACAACGAACTTCATACAAGTAGTGTCTCCACAACTTCGAGGCAAATACAACTACACATAACTCCAAATCATGGGTAGGATAATTCCTCCCATAAGGATTCAACTAACGAGATGCATATGCAATTACCTTGTTTTCCTGCTTCAACACAACCCCCAATCCAATACTAGAAGCATCACAAAACTTGGTAAAGTCCACACCCTCCTTGGGAAAAGCCAATATCGGAGCTAAAGTCAATAAATACTTGAGCATTGGGAAGCTCTCCTCACAAGCATCAGAACACTAGAAGGAAATCTTCTTCTGAGTCAACTTAGTCAGAGAAGATACAATAGAAGAGAAACCCTCGACAAGACACCAATAATACCCGTCCATGCCAATAAAAGTCTGAATCTCGATAGACAAAGTAGGTCTATCCCAATCACAAATAGCTGCAACCTTGGCTTGATCAACCATAATTCCTTCCTTAGTCACAAAATAACCCAAGAAAGACACAGAATCCAACCATAACTCGTACTTAAAGAACTTAACATACAACTTCTTATCACTCAATATCTGAAGCATAATTCGCAATTGCTCCTCATGCTCAACCTCACTCTTGGAATAAACATAGATATCATCTATAAACACAATAACAAATGAGTTGAGATATGGTCGAAACACCTTATTCATTAACACCATGAATGCAGTAGGGGCATTGTTCAACCCAAAGGACATGACCAAGTACTCATAATGACTATATTGAGTCCAAACAAATGTCTTCAGAATATCTGAAGTGCTAATCCTCAACTGGTAATAACTGGACCTTCAATCAATTTTCGAAAACACCACAGCACCCTGAAGTTGATCAAAAAAATCATCAATATGTGGAAAAGGATACTTATTCTTAAACGTTACCTCATTCAACTATTGACAATCAATACACATCCGTATAGACCCATCCTTTTTCTTCACAAATAAGATAGGCGCATCCCAAAGAGAAACACTAGGTTGGATAAGTCCTTTATCCAACAACTCCTACTGCTGATCCTTCAATTTCTTCAACTCTTCTGGGGCCATCTTATAAGGAGGTATAGAGATAGTCTTGATGTTTGGTGGATTAACATCAATACCAAAATCAATATCTCACTCCGGAGGCATACCAGACAAGTCCATAGAGAACACGTTATAAACTTACGGACAACGCGGACATAATCTAAGGAAGGAGGCAAAACAACACTAGCATCACGAATATGGGCCAACTAAGATAAACATCTCCTTTCAACAAATTTATAAGCCTGAACATAAGATATAATCCTCTTACGAGCCAAATGAAGTCCACCCTTACAAGCTATCCTTGGCACACCCCACAAAGCTAAAGTCACGATCTTGGCATAACAATCTAGGATGGCATGATAAGGATCCAACCAATCCATACCCAAAATAACATCAAAATCGACCATGTCTAGCATAAGCAAGTCTACCAAAGTCTTATGCCCGGTAAAAGTCATAACATAAGATCGGTGTACCCAATCTACCACTAAAGAATCATCTACTAGGGTAGATACACTAATGGGCATAGGAAGAGGCTCACTAATAGAATCAAACTCAAAGAAAAATACATATACACATAGGAGAAAGTTGATCCAGGATCAAATAATGCAGATAGAGGTCTAAAACAAACGGTTATGAGACTAGTAATCACAACATTAGAAGCCTCTGTCTCAGGTCTGACTAGTATAGTATAACAGTCACCACGACCACCAATTGCCTGGGTATCCCTACAACTACCACCACGGGCTCTACTATCTTTACCTCTCACATCTCTAGTAGAACCCCTACCTCTGAGAGCTAAAATAAGAGAAGCCTGAATTACCCAATAGGAATAGTCCTTGGACATATGACCAATCTCATCACACACACAACAACCTCTACGACCATTCTTAATAGAAGAAGGTACAATTAGGCCCAAACGACCACTCTAAACTGCTGAACTAAAAGATCCACTACCTAAACTCTATAAAACCATCACTGGGCTACCGTGGTATCCACGAGAACCTCTAAAATCTCTGCCTCGAGAGGTATGACTCCTGAACTCACTAAAATGTCGTGCCTTACCGGCACCTCCCTGAGATGCACTAAGAATACCCTCTATCATCTTAGCATGATCCACTATACTCTGGTAAGAAACCCTAAATACAACCATTTGAGATGTAGCCAACTAAATAAAAACATCTAAACCCTTCACGATCTTTCAAATCTTCATAGACTTAGTGGAAATACTATCATAGAAGTATCTGGACAGGGCATGGAAGCGTGCCTACTTAGCAATTGTCATGAATCCCTGCTTCAAATGATCAAACTCGTCCCACATCCAATCCCTCAAATTGTAAGGCACGAATCTCTCCAGAAAGACATTAGCAAACTGATTTTATGACAACTCAAGAGCATCAACATGGCTACAACCGACAAATAATCTCCACTAATCTTTCATAGCATCTCTCAACTGATAGTAGTATAATCCATAACATCTATGCAGAAAGAGTGAAACACAACTCAGAACACAAGGTATGAAAGAACTTCACATGATAAAGAATAAAATGAGGGAATTTTGCTAAAGACATACTATAGCCTCTCGAAGATAGAGACGGATATCTACATACCGATCCGTGAGACTCTATTAGACATTCACTTCTTACACTATTGAGACCAATAAAACTTGATTGCTCTGATACCAATTTGTCACGGTCTAAAAATAAGGGTTATGATGGCACTTGCCGTAGTGTACCTTGACAAGTAAGCCTATCAGTCAAACTGATACAACTGAAAAGAAAAAGATAGAAATACCCCAAAGTAAGACTTTTAGAACAAAGTCATACCATACAAGTAATTATTACAATGAGAAAAGCACTTATCCAAAATACCAATCATTCCCAAAACTTGGTGTCAGTAGCGTAAGAACTACTAAAATAATTCGAGAGTCAAATACGTAAGAAAAATAACCATAAAGGAATAATATAAGTCTCCAAATACTAATAAGGACATAATTACTATAGAAAGATAGAGGTGAACTTCGGACGCATGAATGTCTAACGGCTACCTTGGACCTGAGTTAAGCAAGTTGATGCACACTCAAGCTAAGACCTACACCGAAAAAGCAAAATAGACATAAGTATGGTACATTTATGCTTAGTAGGTATCATACGCCGATCGAGCAAAGTAGAAAATAAAGCATACAAAATACACACTAAGGGCACGTCACCTGCAATCAGAAATGTCCCACACCAATAGCCCATACCTCTTGAACTAACAACTCTAATATATCACATATATTAGTGCAACACACCAAGATATAGAACACAAGTATACATTATGTGACATATAAGAAGAACATGTAGAGACAAGATCATCAAATACAAGTAAAGGAAGGTAAGACAAATACATAAATAACAAGTCAATATGACAATAGAACACAACAAAGAACAATAAAGAAAGTGCAATGTATATGATGATGATAATGATTATGATGCACGAGGTCATTGCACAACCTCCGGGATCGTCTCACAATCCCTGTATACACCTACAGAGCTAAAGCTTCTCGATGTAGGACCTACGAGGGGTTCGTCAACCCATGTACAATCCATATATGTCATATCTCTTTTTCAACATATTCCTTAGAAGGATTTTATAAGGTGTTACAATATCTCCTTCCTGGCACATCCCTCGGGGAGGGTTTTAAAAAGATGTTGCCAGTGTTACTCAGGTGTTGCCATGGTGGTACCAATGTTTCATAATGGGTATATATGAGGATGTAATGCTCACAACTAATCAAAAGGAGTGTTTCCACAACCAAACACATGATATAGTTCCACAACTAACCACAATGATACATTTTTACAACCATGTGAGTCAATATCCACTCATTATTTTCATTTCATCCATGAATTTTCACATGTCTCATATACCGACATGTATGGATATATCACGATACAACAATGGTACCTTATTAGATATTTCAATAGTGTAGTATGATAATTCACATGTATTTTAGGCTATCAACATCACGTAGGACTCCACATAGTCATACATATCACATAATATCTCAATTTTTACAATTACAACACATATAGGCCCCACAAGGGCACAACACATAGATAGAATTTTTTCATGATTATTTCCCACCTTTAACATGTATTTTGTACCATCATTTAGCACCCAACCCATTCTGAAAGAGTTAAGCCATAACCTACCTCAAAAGCCAAAATTGGTCCACTACACTTTAAACCCTCTACCTTACTTTCCTAGAACGATCTAAAACATCACTAAAAGCATCAAATATTAAATCTATGCATCAAAACAAAATCAATGATACCCATATTGGCTATTTTTGATTCGGGGTCAAAACGGACCCTCGGAACGGCTTTCCAAAAAAGAAGGAAAAAGTCAGAACTTAACTCTAAAAATGTGTTTCCCATATTTGTAGGGACCTACAGCTGAAAACTCAAGTCAAATTGATTCCAAAATGAGAGTCAAATCAAAGAAAAACCATTTTGAGCTTTACCGGGTAAAATCTTTGAAATTTGAATTAAAATCAAGAATCGGAGTTGTTTTGAAGGTTAAATTGATGAAAAACTAGAGATTATAAGATAAAAATATTAATCAAGTGAAAATGAGAGAAATTGAAATTTAAAATCAAACACTGAGATTTTCGGGGTTTTAAGAAATTAATCAAGAAATTACTAAGAAGAGGTGAATTCTTACCTTATATCCATAATAAAACTAAGAAATATATGTTAATCTAGCTTTCGAAGCTCCCACAAACATCACTTTTATTCTCTCACAGTATTTTAGGATTTAACTCCTAAGAGGCAAGATGAAAAATTAGCAAAAATAGGCCCAAAACTGATATTTAGTATTGCAGATTTTTCTGCACAGATATAGTGAAAAGCTGTTATTTTAAGTTAATTCGGACTTCAACGGGGTGCTCGAAATTCATTCGGATTTCGATATATACAAACGAACTATGAAAACATACTAACTTCGACATTCCGAATGCATTGTTGAAGTCGGATTTTCAAAAGCACATCATTTTTAAAAATTTGACCCCCGAAATGCAAAATCGCAATTTTTCAAACCTAGGGTCGAAATGAGATTTAAAAGTAGTAAAATCATACCAGACATGCTAACACCCTAAGTTGACATTTCAGATCTGTTGGAGGAGTCCGATTTTCCATCCGAGGTTGTTTCGACCAAATATGGGTCCCATACTTATATTTCTAATTTTTCAACTTTCCGATCAATAGGTTGAAATGAGATCGGGTGCACCGAGACCTGAATCGAAGGTCTACCTAGCCTGAAATCGATATTCCAGAGCTTCTAGCATAGTCCGTTCAGCCACCCATCGCACGGATCAAAAGATATCTCCATAAGTCTAAAATAAGGCTCTCGAAGCCATAAAAAAGCACAATATCGCAAAAACGGTACCAAAATACATCGAAAACTATGCCAATCACTCCCACACACCAAAAATACCATAATACAATTACAGGGAGAGGTAAAATAGTCAAATCACATAAAATCACAAATTTTACATATTTCATCAAATTTTTAGATCGTTACATCATCCACCACTAAAAATCTAGTTCGTCCACTAACTAAGGCAAAGAAATACCTGAATCAATGAAGAACTGAGGATACGAACTATGCATATAAGACTTAACCTCCCAAGTATCATCTTCTATAGGTTGATGTCTCCACTGTACCTTAACCACATGGATAACTCTAAAGTGCAATTGCCTAACATCCCTAGCCAAAATAGAGACCGACTCCTCAACAAAGGACAGCCACTCATCTAACTGAACCGACTCCCAACAAAAGATGTGAGACTCATCAGAAGTATTGCGGCGAAGCATAGAAACATGAAAAACTGGATGAAGAACTGATAAATTAGGGGGAAAAGCCACTCATAAGCCACATCACCAATAGTCCAAAAAATCTCAAATGGACTAGTATACTTGGGGCTAAGCTTGCCTATCTTCCCAACCCTCATCACACCCTTCATGGGTGAAACTCGAAGGGAGACACGATCACCGACACGATGACACTAAATCTCAAGGCACGAAGTCTATGATCAACATATCAATTTTGCCTACTCTGAGTCGCTCTAAGTCTATCCTGAATGACCCAGACTCTATACCAAGACTCATAAAGCAAGTCCGTACCTTGAGGTCTTACCTATGAAACATCAAACCAACCTACTGGGGAGAGACAACGCCTACCATACAATGCCTTAAAAGGAACCATATCAATACTAGAACGGTAACTATTATTATATTCAAACTTTGCTAAAGCTAAAAGATGCTCCCACTGGCCACCAAAATCCATCACGCATGCGCTGAGCATCTTCAAAAACTTTGATAGTCTGCTCTAACTGGCCATCAGTCTGGGGTGAAACGCTATGCTAAGATCAATGCGAGTACCCAACTAATCCTAAGAAATCTTCTAAAAATGAGATATTAACACAGAACCTCGATCTGAAATAATAAACACTGTTGCCCTATGCAGACGCACAATCTCATGAATGAAGATAGGGGCTAACCACTCAGCACTGAATAAGACCCGAATCAACATAAAATAAGCTGACTTGGTTAATTAATTCACGATGACCCAAACACTTCCAGGACCATAAGATGTACAAGGTGAACCAGTCACAAAGTCGATGGTGATCCATTCCCACTTTTACTCCAAAATGGGTAAGCTCTGAAGCAATCCACTAGGTCTCATATGCTCGGCCTCCACCTACTAACAATATAGGCAATGAGCCATCAAAAATTCTATATCTTACCTCATACCACCCACTCTTGGCGCACAACACTCGACCCTCAATCCTCAAAACTCTATCTGAATCAAGTAAGGCTTCTTTAGCCTCCCTACTCAACACTTTATTTTGAATCCAACATCATCGAACCGATGAGCTCGAATCTGCTCCATCAAAGAAGATCTAACCTCCACATATGCCAAAAAATGCCCAGGTGTCAAAATCAAAAGTCTAACCATCTGGTTAGCTAAAGAATGAACCTTTGAGACCAAAGGCCTCTCCTGGGGTCAAAAGATGCACCAAGTTACCTATGCTAGTCAACTTTCAGCTTAAGGCATCCGCAACAACATTAGCCTTGCTTGGATAATAGAGAATAGTCAAGTCATAATCCTTAAGTAATTAAAGCCAACGACGCTGTCTTATATTAAGATCTCGCTGGGTAAAGAAGTACTAAATGCAATGATGATCTGGAAAGATCTCACAATGGACTCCATACAAGTAGTGCCTCTATAACTTCAAGGCAAACATAACTGTGCATAACTTCAAATCATGGGTAGGATAATTCCTCTCATGAGGCTTCAACTGATGAGATGCATACATAATTACCTTGCCTTTCTGCATCATCACAACACCCAATCCAACACTAGAAGCATTATAAAACACGGTAAAGCCTACACCCTCCTTAGGTAAAGACAATATAGGAGGTAAAGTCAACAAATCCTTGAGATTTTGGAGGCTTACCTCGCAATCTTCAGACCACTGGAAGGAAATCTTTTTTTGAGTCAACTTAGTTAAAAGAGCTGCAATAGAAGAGAAACCCTCAACAAAATACTCATAATACCCGTCCAAGCCACTAAAACTCAAAATCTTGGTGGGCGAAGTAGGTCTAGCCCAATCATGAACTGCTGCAACCCTTGCTAGATCAACCATAATACCTTTCTTAGTCACCATATAACCCAAGAAAGACATAGACTCCAACAAAAATCCGCACTTAGAGAACTTCATATACAACTTCTCATCCCTCAATCTCTGAAGTACAATCCCCAAATGATCATCATGCTCAACCTCACTCTTGGAATAAACTAAGATATCATCTATAAATACAATAACAAAAAAGTTGAGATACGATCGAAACACTTAATTCATCAATTCCATGAACGCAGCAGGGGCATTGGTCAACCCAAAGGACATAACCAAGAACTCATAATGACTATCTCGAGTCCAAAAAGCTATCTTTAAAATATCTAAAGCTCTAATCCTCAGCTGGTGATAACCGAACCTCAAATCAATCTTAGAAAACACCATAACACCCTGAAGTTGATCAAATAAATCATCAATATGAGAAAGAGAATACTTATTCTTGACTGTCACCTTATTCAACTGCCAATAATTAATACACATCCACATAAACCCATCATTTTTTTTCACAAACAAGACAGGTGCACCCCAAGGCAAAATACTAGGTCAGATAAATTCTTTATCCAACAACTCCTACAACTGATCCTTCAATTCCTTTAACTTTATTGGGGCCATCATATAAGGAGAAATAGAGATGGTCTTGGTGCCTGACTCTATATCAATAGCAAAACTAATATCTCGATCCAGAGGCATACCAGGCAAGTCCGTACAGAACACGTCCATAAACTCACAGACAATACCGACAGAATCTAAGAAAAGAGCAGAAACAACGCTGGTGTCACGAATATGGACCAAGTAATATAAACATCCCCTCTCAACAAATTTATGAGCCTGAACATAAGATATAATCCTCTTAGGAACCGAATAAAGTCCACCCTTCCAAGCTATCCATGGCATACCCGGTGAAGCTAAAGTCACTGTGTTAGCATAATAATCTAGGATGTTATAATAAGGAGACAACCAATCCATACCCAAAATAACATCAAAATTGACCATGTCTAACAAAGTCTACCAAAGTCTTATGCCCAACAAAAGTCACAACACAAGATCGGTGCACCCGATCCACTATTAAAGAATCACTTACTGGGGTAGATACACTAATAGTAATGGGAAGAGGCTCACAAACAGAAGCAAACCCAAAGAAAAATACACATATACATAGGAGAAAGTCGATCCAGGATCAAATAATATAAATGTAGGTCTAAAATAAATAGGGATGATACCTGTAATCACAACATTAGAAGCCTCTGTCTCAGGTAAGGATGGTATAGCATAACATTAATAACAACTAATAACAGCCTGGGTGGCCCCATGACCACCACTATGGGCTCCACTATCTTTACCTCTCGCACCTCTAGTATAACCCCTACCTCTCACAACTGAAATAAAAGTAGCCCAAATCACCCAACGAGGATAGTCCCTGGCCATATGGCCAATATCATCGCACATATAATAACCTCTACGACCAGCCTTAATAGGAAAGGGTATAATTAGGCTCAAACGACCACCCTAAACTGCTAAACTAGAAGATCCACCACTTGAACTCTATAAAGCCGCTACTGTCCTACCATTGTATGCACGATAACCTTTAAAATCTCTACCTCGAGAGGTCTGACTCCTGAACTCACCAAAATGTTGTGCGTTCTTGGTGCCTCCCTGAGATGCACTAAGAATACCCTCTATCGTTTTAGCATGATCCACTATACTTTTGTAAGAAACCCTAAACACAACTATCTGAGATGTAGCCAACTAATGAGAAACATCCAAACCCTTCACAAACTTTTGAATCTTCATAGACTTAGTGGAAATACTATCATAGAGGTATCTAGATAAGGCATAAAAGTATGCCTCACACTCAGCTACTGCCATGGAGATCTACTCTAAATGATCAAACTCATCCCGCCTCCGATCCCTCAAACTGAAAGTCAAGAATCTTTCCAAAAAGGCATTAATAAACTGTTCCTATGACAACTCAAGAGCATCAACAGGCCTATAACCGATAAACAATCTTCACCAATCTCTTAACTTATAGTAGTATAAGCCATACCATCCATGCAGAAAGAGTGAAGCACAACTCAGAACATAAGGTATAAAAGAACTACAAATGATAAAGAATAAAATGAGAAAAGTTTCTTTAAGAGGTCCTATAGCCTCTCGAAGATAGATACGGATATCTACGTACCAATCGGTGAGACTCTATTAGATATACCATTCTTACACTGTTGATACCAATGAAACCTAGATGTTCTGATACCATTTTATCATGACCCAAAAATGAAGGTCTTGATAGCACTTGTTGTAGCGTACCTAGATAAGTAAGCCTATCACCCAAACTAATACAACAAAAAGGGAAAAGACAGAAATACCCCAAAGTAAGGTCTAGAACAAAGCTGAACCATAAAAGTAATCATCACAATACGGAAAGAACTTATCCAAAATACCAATCATGCCCAACACTAGGTATCAATAGTGTAAGAACTACTAATACAATCCGAGAGTCAAATACATCAAAAAATACCACAAAGAAATAATATCTGTCTCTAAATACTAATAAGGACATAACTACTATAGAAAGATAAAAGTGAACTTTGGACGCATGAATGTCCAACTGCTACCTTGGAAGATCCAATAATCGTCTGAGTCAAGCAAGTTGAGGCGCACTCGAGCTAGGACCTGAATAGAAAGGGCGCAATTGGCATGAGTACAGTCCACTTGTACTCAATAGGTATCATAAGCTGACTGAGAAAAGTATATAATAAATCATACAAAATACACACTAAGGGTACATCACCTGCAATCAGAAAATATCCCACAACAGTAGCCTACACTGTTTGCTTTAACAATTTTAATATATCACATAGATTACATTAACACACTAAGATATAGAACATAAGTATACATTATGTCACATATAAGAAGAATAAGAGAATATGTAGAGACAAGATCATCAAATATAAGTAAAGGAAGGTAAGATAAATAGATGACATGTCAATATGGAAATACAACACGACATAAACATAATAAAATAACTACGATGTATATGTTGATAATGATGAATTTTATGATGCACGAGGTCATTGTACAACCTCCGAGATAGTTGCACAATCCTTGTATACACCTATGGAGCTAAAGCTTTCCGACGTAGAACCCATGGAGGGTTTGTCAACCCATATAAAATCCACATATCTCATATCTCCTTTCTGACACATTCCTCAAAAGGGGTTTTATAAGGTGTTACAATATCTCTTCCCCGACACATCCCTCAAGGAGAGTTTTAAAAAGTTATTGCCAGTGTTACTCAAGTGTTGCCAAGGTGGTACCAATATTTCATGAATGAGTATGATGTGAGGATATAATACTCACAACCAATCACAAGGAGTATTTCTAAAACCAACCACATGATATAATTCCACAACTAACTACAATGATATATTTTCACAACTATGTGAGTCAATATCCACTTATTATTTTCGTTTCATCCATGAATTTCCACATGTCTCATGTACCTACAAGTATGAATATATCACAATATACCAATGGGACCATATTAGGAATTTCAACAATACAGTACAATTATTTACATATATTTAGGGCAATCAACACCACATAGGACTCCACACAGTCATACACATCACATAATATCTCAATTTCGACAATTACATCACATATAGGTCCCCACACGGGCACAACATATGGATATCCTTTTTTATGATTAGTTCCCACCCTTAACATGTATTTTATACCATAATTTACTACCCAGTCCAGTCTGAAAGAGTTAAGCTATAACTTACCTTAAAAGCAAAAATCAGTCCGCTACACTTTGAACCCACGACCTTACATTCCATGAACGATCACGAACTCTACTAAAAATATCAAATATGACATCTAAATGTTAAAACAAAACCAATGACACCCATATTATCTACTTTTTGTTTGGAATCAAAAGGGACCCCCGTAATGGGTTTTCAAAAAAGAAGGGCAGAATTAAAACTTTACTTTAAAAATGAGTTTCTTAAAATTTTAGGAACCTACAGCTGAAAATTCAAGTCAAATCATGGCAAAAACGAGGTTCAAATCAAAGAAAAAACTTTTTTGAGTTTTATCAGGTAAAATCTTTGAAATTCGGATTAAAATCAAGAATCAGAGTTATTTTGAAGATTAAATTGATGAAAAATTAATAATTATAAGATAAAAACATTATTCAAGTTAAAAGGAGTGAAATTGAGGCTTAAAATCAAGCCCTAAGATTTTTGGGATTTTGAGAACTTAATCAAGAAATTATTAAGAATAGGGTGAATTCTTACCTTATATCCATAATAAAATCAATAATATATGTTAATCTAGTTTCCCAAGCTCCCACAAACTTCACTTTTAAGTTCTCACACTATTTTAAGGTTTAACTCTCAAGATGCAAGATGAAAAATGAGCAAAAATAGGCCCGAAATTGATATTTATTACTGCAGATTTTTCTGCACAGATATAGCTAAAAAACTATTTTTTTAAGTCAATCCGGACTTTGATGAGGTGTCCGGAATTCGTTTGGAGTCCGATATATGTAAATGAATTATGCAGCCACACTAAATTCGACGTTCCAGACACATTGTCAAAGTCAAATTAAAAAAACATCATTTTTAAAAAGTTGACCCCCGACACCCGAAATTGCAATTTTCCAAACCGAGATTTAAAAGTCATAAAATCACACAAAATATGCTAACACCCTAAAATTGACATTTTGGATCTGCTCATGAAGTCAAATTTTTCATCCGAGGTCGTTTTGATCAAATATGGACCCCACACCCATATTTTATAATTTTTAACTTTCTGATCAATAGGTCAAAATGAGCTTGGGTGCATCAGAACCTAAACAAAAGGTATTACCACATTAAAATTGATATTTCGGAGCTGCAAAAGCAGTCCGTTCAGCCATCCGCCGCACTGATCAAAAGATATCCTCATAAGTCTAAAATAAGGCTCTCGAAGCCATCAAAAACCACAATATCGCATAAATGATTCCAAAATGCATCGAAAACAATACCAATTACTCTCACACCCTCAAAATACTATAATGCAACTAAGAGAGCGTAAAATAGTCAAATCACATAAAATTACAAATTTCACATATTTTATCAAATTTTTAGATCGTTACATGAAGAGTGTACGACTTAACACTTCATGAAATCTTATAAGAGGTTCAGGTACCTAAAAATAAAGAAGTGATGAAATATCAAAATGTTATGTCACATTCTGAACCAATATGAAATGATATATCTTTGATAATATCTTTGATACAATATTAACGAAATATTGTAAAAGATTACGAGGATCCGAATTTTACGTTTATTTAAGCATCCTGATGTAATAATATTTATCAAGTGACATAAAGGATGTATCTTGGTAAGCATAACACTTATTTGATATGCTATCCAGACACTTGTAGATGTCATGCATGAAATGCTGAATATTGTTACTTGACAAAATTTATATGAAAACTTTTTTAAGGATTCAAAATATCTGAAGAATATAAAAGTTTATGGAAAACTTATTTATAATTCTTATATTGAATAAATTTATAACTTGAAAATTATTGAAACTCTTGGAGGGTTTTCAAAAGCAATAGATTATCTGCTGAAAGAAGTTGAGATGAGAAACATGCAAAATTGGATTGAATCCTAAAGTACCATATCTTGTGCAATTGATACATTTACTCATCTTGCTGCAACTATTACCATGATATAGTTTTACTTCTACATGTAGATAGTGAAGTAGATCACTTGCATATTGCAATTGAAATTCCTTGTATGAATGAGTTTATGCTAACACATATTAACAAGTTTTTGAATACACATGATATTCATATGATCAACATAATGGTTAAATACATACATATTACCTATTATCATGAAGGATCACTGTCATACCACGTATACATGACATTTATATTATGCTAAGTTGATAGGTATTTATAAAGCAAGTCGAGAATGTATGTGTCTGAGGTCAATCATACATCTCATTTGAGAAAAATATGATTTGAAATGTGATAAAGTACCCATAATTTTGCATGAAGACAATGCTATATGTATAGCACAACTCAAGGAAGGATTTATAAAAGGAGATAGAATGAAGTACATTTTGCCAAAGCTTTTCTGCACCCATGAGCTCCAAAAGAATGGTGATATCAATATGCAATAAATTCGTTTGAGTGATCATATGACTAATTATTCACAAAGTCTCTATCAATAACAACTTTAGAGAAGATGATGCATCAGATTAAAATATTCAAGATTCAGAATTGATGTTCTCATCATGGAAAACAAATATGCACTGTACTCTTTTTTTCTTTCAAGGTTTTGTCCCACCGGATTTTTTATAAGGTTTTTAATGAGGCAGACGAAATTCGTATTACTAGAGATGTGTACTCATTTTTCTTCACTAGATTTTTTTCACTAGGGTTATCCTAGTAAGGTTTTTACGAGACACATTGTCTATCATTTAGATATTCAAGGGGGAGTGTCATAAATGTATTAACATATATAGTGAATTTTTACTTTACCATATGTAGTGAATGTCTACTTTATCATATATAGTGAATGTCTATTTATGAAAAAGTTAGAACCCCAAGTTTAGTTTTTCCCTATAAATAAAAGGGGTTTTGCTTCATTGTTATTCACTCCTCAAGAGAAATAAGAATCGCTCTCTCTTTTCTATGCATTCTTCTTCTTCTTTGCTTTATATTTTATAATATTTTAATAATTTACAATTTCTTTCAATTGTCAGTAATTGTAAATCCTTTCTTTCAATTGTGAATAACTATAAATGTTTGTAGAGTAATAGAACATAAACACATATTTTTTTCTTCTAAATTTATGTGACATAATTCAAAATTTGACAGTGAAATGTTTAAATTTAATTATGAATTCGAACATAGGATCTTCAATTTTTTTGAAACAAAATTATATATTTGAGTCAAAATGATTGATGATTTAAAATATTTAAAAAATATATGAAATTACTTTTAAAAGATTTATTAGAATTTCCAAATTCAAAAGAAACCACATAAATTAAGATTGAGAGTAATATACAATACTTAATAGCCAAATTTACGTGATACTATATTCAAAATAAAATTTAGCTAGCCAATCATTAGGGGGAAATATGGAGAAAAATTATTTGTTATTAGACTAAACATGTCAAGTTCGCAATTAAAAAGACTAATTAAGATTTGGATAAAGTATCAACAACATATAGTAGATAGTATAAATAAAACAAATATTTATTTGAATAAATAAATAAATATTATAATTTAATTATTATCATTATTACAATATTAATTTATAATAGATGTTGGGCTCGTGCATTGCACGAGCTTCTCATGACTAACTTACTAATAAGAGGGAAAGCACACAACAGACCATTAACATGTCTGTTTCAGCTGTGTGCTTCATGAATGTGTGGGGTGCCTGGTATGGTGGTTAAAGCTTCAAATTTTATGTTAATGGTCTCAAGATCAAACTCCTACATTAATTTTTAGGCCTTATAATTGGGGGCTGCTGCTGTTAGTACGTTTGCTGGGGCCCATAAATTAATGCATTAAAATGGTATGTTCTACATTAATTACTTGGATTTTCTGCTATATCTCTTTTATTTTTTTATCATATTTTAGTAATTTACATATTTCTTCCAATTGTGAATAATTGTAAAATCTCAGATATTAAGCCAACCATAAATAGTAGTAAAATTTTAATTAAAGGTATGAAAAAATAATATACATATACACCTTAACTTATCATTTTTACATAAATCTCCACCCTTATAAAGTAATTTCAAAAATCTCAACTAATTATGTATCTTCGTTGGATGTATCAGGAGCAAATTATATATCTCGACAGATCCAAAATTAGAAAAATGTATAAGGAGCTAATTATATATCTCTACAATGGAAAAAATATATCTTTGTTGGATGTATTATGTATCTCGGAAGACCCAAATGTATCAAAATCTAATTATGTATCTTTACAAAGGAAAATGTATCTTCATTGGATGTATTAGGAGATAATTATGTATTTCGATAGATCCAAAAATAAGATTTTTAATAAACATGCAAAATGCCAAAATTTTCTGTAATTAAGCTTCAAACTATCATAATTTATGTTGTTTGCCCAAGATTCCTTTAATTAGATAATTAAACAACATGTTATAGATTTATGTTGTCAGACCACCTCTGCTCACATACAATTAGGTATATCTAACGACCAACTTTTTGATGAAATATGTGAATTGTGTGTTTCTATATGATTTGACTATTTTACTCCTTCCCATAGTTATATTATGATATTTTTGAGGTATGGGGTGATTTGCATGGTTTTCAATGTATTTTGGTATCATTTATGCGATATTGTGATTTTTGATTGCTTCAAGAGCCTTATTTTGAACTTATATGGATATCTTTTGATTTGTATGATGGATGACTGAATAAAATACACCGGAATCTTTGGAATATGGATTTTAGGCTAGGTAGACCTTTGGTTCGGGTCTCGGTTCACTTGAGATTATTTTGACCTATTGGCCGAAAAGTTAGAAAATTGAAAATACGAGTGTGAGACCCATATTTGATCGAAACAACCTTGAATAGAAAATATAACTTTGCCAGTGGATCCAGAACATCAATTTTAGGGTGGTAACATGTTTGATATGATTTTATGGCTTTTAAATATCATTTCGACCCTCGATTTGGAAAATTATAATTTCGGATTTTAGGGGTCAACTCTATAAAAATGATATTTCTTAGAAAATATAATATAGCCATTGAGTTCAAAGCATCAAATTTAGTGTGTTTAGATAGTTTGTTTTCATATATCGAATCCCGAGCACCCCATCGAAGTCCATCAGGACTTATGCAGATTTTTCTGCAATATATCGGAGATTTTTACCTTTTTTTGGCTTATTTTGTCTATTCTTTCAGCTTTCCTTTTGAGAGGTAAACCCTAAAATAGTGTGAGAGCTTAAAAGTGAAGATTGTGGGAACTTGGGAAGCTAGATTAACATCTATTCTTGATTCAATTACGGATTTAAGGTAAGAATTCACCCTTTTCTTAGTCACTTCTTGATAAATTTTTTCAAAACTCCAAAAATCTTAGGTCTTGATCTTAAACCTCAATTTTACTCCTTTTCACTTAATAATATTTTAATCTTATAATTACTAGGTTTTCATCCTTTTAATCTTCAAACCAACTCTGATTCTTGATTTACTCAAGATTTAAAGATTTTATCTGGTAAAGCATAAAAGTGTTTTTTCTTCGATTTGAACCTTCATTTTGGCCCAATTTTACTTGGATTTTTATATGTCGATTTCTAAAAATATAAGGAATATGTTTTTGAAATAAATTTATGATTTTGCCCTTCTTTTTCTAAAATCCATGTCGGGGGTCCATTTTAAACCTGAACAAAAATTAGTCAATATCATTGTCGTTGGTTTTGTTTCGATGCGTAGGTTTTATATTTTGTGTTTCTAGTGGAGTTGGGGACTGCTCGTGAGAAGTAAGGCATTGGGAGCAAAGTCTTGGTTGTAGTATTTTGGCTTTAGAGGTAGGGTAAGACTTAACTCTTTCAGACTAGGCTGGATAGTAAATGATGGTACAAAATGCATGGTAAGGGTGGAAAATAATCATGAAAAAAATATCTATCTATGTGTTGTGCCCGTGTGGAGGCCTATATGTGATGTAATTGTCGAAATTTAGATGTTATGTGATATGTGTGATCGTGTGAGTCCTATGTGATATTGATAACCTTGAATAAGTGTGAATAATTATATTGTGTTGTTAAAGTTCTTAATGTGGTACCATTGGTGTGTTGTGATTATATTCATACTTTATTGACATATGAGACATGTGGAAATTCATGGATCAAACAAAAATAATAAGTGGATATTGGCTCACGTGGTTGTGGAAATATATCATTATGGTTAGTTGTGGAAATATATCATGTGGTTGGTTGTAGAAATACTCATTATAATTAGTTGTGAGAATTACATATGAGATGAAACATTGGTACCACCGTGGAAATACCTGAGTAATAATAGCAATACCTTTTAAAAAACTTTTCCCGAGGGATGTGGCGGGAAGGAGATATTGTACGTAATGACCTAAAAATTTGATGAATTATGTGAAATTTGTAATTTTGAGTGATTTGACTATTTTACCCCACTCCATAGTTGCATTATGGTATTTTTGAGACGTGAGAGTGATTGGCATGTTTTTCGATGCATTTTGGTATCATTTATGCGATATTCTGGTTTTTGATGACTTCGAGAGCCTTATTTTTGATTTATGAGGAAATATTTTGTTCCGTACGATGGATGGCCAAATGAACTATCGATTTTAGGATAGGTATATCTTTGGTTTGAGTCCCGGTGCACCCAAGCTCATTTTGACCTATTGATCGAAAAGTTGGAAAATTGAAAATATGGGTGTGGGGCCCACATTTGATCAAAACAACCTCGGATGGAAAATCCAACTTTTCTAGAAGATCTAGAATATTGATTTTAGGGTGTTTTCATGTTTGGTATGATTTTACAGCTTTTAAATCTCATTTCGAATCTCGGTTTGGAAAATTGTGATTTTAGGTTTCGGGGGTCAACTTTGTGAAAATGATATTTTTTTTGAAAATATGATATCGCCATCACATCCAAAACATCAAATTTAATATGGTTTCATTGTTCCTTTGCAAATATAGGATTCCGAATGAATCCCGAGCACCCTATCGAAGTATGAGTTGGACTTTAGACAAAAAACCGCTGGTGAAGATTTTTTGCTATATATATAACAAATTTTCCCCCTTTTGGACTAATTTGCTCATTTTTTATTTTTCCTCTTGAGATTTAAACCCCAAAATAGTGTGGGAGCTAAAAAGTAAAGTTTGTGAGAGCTTGGGAAGCTAGATTAACACCCATTTCTTGGTTTTATTACGAATTTAAGGTAAGAATTCCCCCCTTTCTTAGTAATTTCTTGATTAATTTCTCAAAACCCCAAAAATCTTAGGGCATGATTTTAAACCCAAATTTCACTTCTTTTCACTTGAATAATATTTTTATATTATAATTACTAGTTTTTCATCAATTTAACTTCCAAAACAACTCTGATTCTTGATTTTAACCTGAATTTCAAAGAATTTAACTGGTAAAGCTCAAAAATGGTTTTTTTGTTCGATCTGAACCTCATTTTTGACTCAATTTAACCTAGGTTCAAATCTATAGGTTCCTAAAAATATGGGGAACGTATTTTTAAAGTAAAGTTCCAATTTTGCCCTTTTTTTTCGAAAACCTATTTCGGTGGTCCGTTTTGACCCCGAACCAAAAGTAGTCAATATGGTGTTGTTGCTTTTATTTTGATGAGTAGATTTCATATTTTATTTTTTAAGTGGAGTTCAGGATAATTCATGGAAAGTAAGATCATGGGTTTGAAGTGTAGCAGATCGGTTTTGGCTTTTGAGGTGGGTTATGACTTAACTCTTTCAGAATGGGTTGGGTAGTAAATAATGATTCAAAATGAATGTTAAAGGTGGGAACTAATCAATAAAAATTCTATTTATGTGTTGTGCCTATGTGGCGGGCTATATGTGATGTAATTGTCGAAATTGAGTTATTATGTGATATGTGTGATTGTGTGGGATCTTATGTGATATTAATAGTCTTGAATACATGTGAATAATTGTATTTTATTATTAAGATGCTTAATATGGTACCATTGGTGTATTATGGTTATATTCATACTTTGTTTGGCATATGAGACATATGAAAATTCGTGGATAAAACTGAAATAATGAGTGTATATTGGCTCACATGGTTGTGAAAAGATATCATTGTGATTGGTTGTGAAAATACTCATTGTGATTGGTTATGAGCATTACATCCTCATATCATACCCATTCATGAAACATTGGTACCACCGTGGCAACATTTGATAAACATTGGCAATAACTTTTTAAAACCTTCCTCGAGGGATGTGCTAGGAAGGAGATATTTTCACACCTTATAAAAACCTTTCTGAGGGATGTGCCAAAAAGGAGATATGAGATATGTGGATTGTATACGGCTTGATGAATTGCCATGGTTCCTATGTCGAGAAGCTTTAGCTCCATAGGTGTATATGGGGATTGTGTGACGATCCCGGAGGTTGTATGAAGACCTCGTACATCATCATCATCATCACTATATACATTTCACTTACTTTATTATGTTATGTTGTGTTGTATTAACATATTGACTTGTCATCTATGTATTTATCGTATCTTCTTTTAGTTGTATTTGATGATCTTGTATATGCATGTTCCCCCTTGTTCGTTTTATATGTGATATAATACGTACTTTTTCTATCTTGGTGTGATATTGCAATATATGTGAGATATATTAGAACTATTAGTATACGCGACGTGGGCTACCGTTGTTGGACATTTTCTGATTGCAGGTGATGCCCCCTTAGTGTATATTTTGTATGCTTTATTTACTACTTTGCTTGATCGACCTATGATACCTACTGGGTACAAGTGGACTGTACTCATGACTAAAGTTACCTTTTAGTGCAGGTCCTAGCTCGAGTGTACCTCAACTAGCTTGACTCAGACGATTGTTGGAGCCTCCAAGGTAGCGGTTGGACAGTCATGCATTCAAAGTTCGCTTTTATCTTTCTATAGTAGTTGTGCCTTTATTAGTATTTGGAGATAATTGTTATTCCTTTGTGGTAATTTTTCTGATGTATTTGACTCTTAGATTGTATTAGTAGTTCCTACACTATTGACATCTGGTTTTGGGCATGATTGGTATTTTGGATAAGTTCTTTCTGCATTATTATAATTACTTATATGGTTCAGCTTCATTCTAAAGTCTTATCTTTGGATATTTTTGTTTTTTCTACTTTTTGTAATGATTTGGATGATTGGCTTACTTGTTAAGGTACGCCGCGACAAGTTCCATCATGAACTTCATTTTTGGGTCATGACAAATTGGTATTAGAGTAGTCAGGTTTCATTGGTATCAACAGTGTAAGAACGAGATGTCTAATAGATTTTCTTGAATAAGAATGAGATGCCTAATAGATTTTCCTGAATCGATATGTAGACGTCTGTATCTATCTTCGAGATGCTATAGGATATCTTTAGGAAACCTCCCTCATTTTATACCTTATCATACGAAATTCTTTCATACCTTTTGTTCTGAGTTATGTTTTACTCTTTCTGCATGGATGGTGTGGCTTATACTATATATCACTTAAAAGATGTTGCTAGATATTGGTGGATATCATTTGTCGGTTGTAGGCCTGTTGATGCTCCTGAGTTGTTGTGGGATCAGTTTGTCGATGCCTTTCTGAAGAGATTCGTGCCTTACAATTTGAGGGATCGAATGTGGGATGAGTTTGATCATTTGGAGTAGGGCTCTATGATAGTTTCTGAGTATGAGACACACTTCTATGCTATGTCCAGATATTCCTACGATAGCATTTCCACCGAGTTTGAGAAGATTCATAAGTTTGTGAAGGGTTTAGATATATCCTTTCATTTGGCTACATCTTAGCTGGTTGTGATTAGTCTTTTATGAGTATTA
>NW_025856049.1:658914-688631 GCF_002878395.1 Capsicum annuum | reverse complement strand
GTATAAGGAGCTAATTATATATCTCTACAATGGAAAAAATATATCTTTGTTGGATGTATTATGTATCTCGGAAGACCCAAATGTATCAAAATCTAATTATGTATCTTTACAAAGGAAAATGTATCTTCATTGGATGTATTAGGAGATAATTATGTATTTCGATAGATCCAAAAATAAGATTTTTAATAAACATGCAAAATGCCAAAATTTTCTGTAATTAAGCTTCAAACTATCATAATTTATGTTGTTTGCCCAAGATTCCTTTAATTAGATAATTAAACAACATGTTATAGATTTATGTTGTCAGACCACCTCTGCTCACATACAATTAGGTATATCTAACGACCAACTTTTTGATGAAATATGTGAATTGTGTGTTTCTATATGATTTGACTATTTTACTCCTTCCCATAGTTATATTATGATATTTTTGAGGTATGGGGTGATTTGCATGGTTTTCAATGTATTTTGGTATCATTTATGCGATATTGTGATTTTTGATTGCTTCAAGAGCCTTATTTTGAACTTATATGGATATCTTTTGATTTGTATGATGGATGACTGAATAAAATACACCGGAATCTTTGGAATATGGATTTTAGGCTAGGTAGACCTTTGGTTCGGGTCTCGGTTCACTTGAGATTATTTTGACCTATTGGCCGAAAAGTTAGAAAATTGAAAATACGAGTGTGAGACCCATATTTGATCGAAACAACCTTGAATAGAAAATATAACTTTGCCAGTGGATCCAGAACATCAATTTTAGGGTGGTAACATGTTTGATATGATTTTATGGCTTTTAAATATCATTTCGACCCTCGATTTGGAAAATTATAATTTCGGATTTTAGGGGTCAACTCTATAAAAATGATATTTCTTAGAAAATATAATATAGCCATTGAGTTCAAAGCATCAAATTTAGTGTGTTTAGATAGTTTGTTTTCATATATCGAATCCCGAGCACCCCATCGAAGTCCATCAGGACTTATGCAGATTTTTCTGCAATATATCGGAGATTTTTACCTTTTTTTGGCTTATTTTGTCTATTCTTTCAGCTTTCCTTTTGAGAGGTAAACCCTAAAATAGTGTGAGAGCTTAAAAGTGAAGATTGTGGGAACTTGGGAAGCTAGATTAACATCTATTCTTGATTCAATTACGGATTTAAGGTAAGAATTCACCCTTTTCTTAGTCACTTCTTGATAAATTTTTCAAAACTCCAAAAATCTTAGGGCTTGATCTTAAACCTCAATTTTACTCCTTTTCACTTAATAATATTTTAATCTTATAATTACTAGGTTTTCATCCTTTTAATCTTCAAACCAACTCTGATTCTTGATTTACTCAAGATTTAAAGATTTTATCTGGTAAAGCATAAAAGTGTTTTTTCTTCGATTTGAACCTTCTTTTTGGCTCAATTTTACTTGGATTTTTATATGTCGATTTCTAAAAATATAAGGAATATGTTTTTGAAATAAAGTTATGATTTTGCCCTTCTTTTTCTAAAATCCATGTCGGGGGTCTATTTTAAACCTGAACAAAAACTAGTCAATATCATTGTAGTTGGTTTTGTTTCGATGCGTAGGTTTTATATTTTGTGTTTCTAGTGGAGTTGGGGACTGCTCGTGAGAAGTAACGCATTGGGAGGAAAGTCTTGGTTGTAGTATTTTGGCTTTAGAGTTAGGGTAAGACTTAACTCTTTCAGACTTGGATGGATAGTAAATGATGGTACAAAATGCATGGTAAGGGTGGAAAATAATCATGAAAAAAATATCTATCTATGTGTTGTGCCCGTGTGGAGGCCTATATGCGATGTAATTGTCGAAATTTAGATGTTATGTGATATGTGTTATCGTGTGAGTCCTATGTGATATTGATAATCTTGAATACGTGTGAATAATTATATTGTGTTGTTAAAGTTCTTAATGTGGTACCATTGGTGTGTTGTGATTATATTCATACTTTATTGACATATGAGATATGTGGATATTCATGGATCAAACAAAAATAATAATTGGATGGCTCACGTGGTTGTGGAAATATATCATTATGGTTAGTTGTGGAAATATATCATGTGGTTGGTTGTAGAAATACTCATTATAATTAGTTGTGAGAATTACATATGAGATGAAACATTGGTACCACCATGGAAATACCTGAGTAATAATAGCAATACCTTTTAAAAAACTTTTCCCGAGGGATGTGGCGGGAAGGAGATATTGTACGTAACGACCTAAAAATTTGATAAATTATGTGAAATTTGTAATTTTGTGTGATTTGACTATTTTACCCCACTCCGTAGTTGCATTATGGTATTTCTGAGACGTGAGAGTGATTGGCATGTTTTTCAATGCATTTTGGTATCATTTATGCGATATTCTGATTTTTGATGACTTCGAGAGCCTTATTTTAGATTTATGAGGAAATATTTTGTTCCGTGCGATGGATGGCCAAACGAACTATCGATTTTAGGATAGGTATATCTTTGGTTTGAGTCCCAGTGCACCCAAGCTCATTTTGACCTATTGATCGAAAAGTTGAAAAATTAAAAATATGGGTGTGGGGCCCACATTTGATCAAAACAACCTCGGCTGGAAAATTCGACTTTTCCAGTAGATCTAGAATATTGATTTTAGGGTGTTTTCATGTTTGGTATGATTTTACAGCTTTTAAATCTCATTTCGAATCTCGGTTTGGAAAATTGTGATTTTAGGTTTCGGGGGTCAACTTTGTGAAAATGATATTTTTTTTGAAAGTATGATATCGCCATCGCATCCAAAACATTAAATTTAATATGGTTTCATTGTTCCTTTGCATATATAGGACTCCGAATGAATCTCGAGCACCCTATCGAAGTATGAGTTGGACTTATGAGTTGGACTTTAGACAAAAAACTGCTGGTGCAGATTTTTTGCTATATATATAACAAATTTTCCCCCTTTTGCACTAATTTGCTCATTTTTTATTTTTCCTCTTGAGAGTTAAACCCCAAAATAGTGTGGGAGCTAAAAAGTGAAGTTTGTGAGAGCTTGGGAAGCTAGATTAACACCCATTTCTTGGTTTTATTACGAATTTAAGGTAAGAATTCACCCCTTTCTTAGTAATTTCTTGATTAATTTCTCAAAACCCCAAAAATCTTAGGGCATGATTTTAAACCCAAATTTCACTCCTTTTCACTTGAATAATATTTTTATATTATAATTACTAGTTTTTCATCAATTTAACTTCCAAAACAACTTTGATTCTTGATTTTAACTTGAATTTCAAAGAATTTAACTGGTAAAGCTCAAAAATGGTCTTTTGTTCGATTTGAACCTCATTTTTGACTCAATTTAACCTGGGTTTAAATCTGTAGCTTCCTAAAAATATGGGGAACATATTTTTAAAGTAAAGTTCCAATTTTGCCCTTCTTTTTCGAAAACCTATTTCGGTGGTCCGTTTTGACCCCCAACCAAAAATAGTCAATATGGTGTTGTTGCTTTTATTTTGATGAGTAGATTTTATATTTTATTTTTTAAGTGGAGTTCAGGATAATTCATGGAAAGTAAGATCATGGGTTCGAAGTGTAGCAGATCGGTTTCGGCTTTTGAGGTAGGTTATGACTTAACTCTTTCAGAATGGGTTGGGTAGTAAATAATGATTCAAATGAATGTTAAAGGTGGGAACTAATCAATAAAAATTCTATTTATGTGTTGTGCCTATGTGGGGGGCTATATGTGAAGTAATTGTCGAAATTGAGTTATTATGTGATATGTGTGATTGTGTGGGATCTTATGTGATATTAATAGTCTTGAATACATATGAATAATTGTATTTTATTGTTAAGATGCTTAATATGGTACCATTGGTGTATTATGGTTATATTCATACTTTGTTTGGCATATGAGACATGTGAAAATTCGTGGATAAAACTGAAATAATGAGTGTATATTGGCTCACATGGTTGTGAAAAGATATCATTGTGATTGGTTGTGAAAATACTCATTGTGATTGGTTATGAGCATTACATCCTCATATCATACTCATTCATGAAACATTGGTACCACCGTGGCAACATTTGATAAACACTGGCAATAACTTTTTAAAACCTTCCTCGAGGGATGTGCCAGGAAGGAGATATTTTAACACCTTATAAAAACCTTTCTGAGGGATGTGCCAAAAAGGAGATATGAGATATGTGGATTGTATACGGCTTGATGAATTGCCATGGTTCCTACGTCAGGAAGCTTTAGCTCCGTAGGTGTATATGGGGATTGTGTGACGATCTCGGAGGTTGTATGAAGACCTCGTGCATCATCATCATCATCATTATATACATTGGACTTACTTTATTATGTTATGTTGTGTTGTATTAACATATTGACTTGTCATCTATGTATTTATCATATCTTCTTTTAGTTGTATTTGATGATCTTGTATATGCATGTTCCCCCTTGTTCTTTTTATATGTGATATAATACGTACTTTTTCTATCTTGGTGTGATATGGTAATATATGTGAGATATATTAGAACTATTAGTATAAGCGGCGTGGACTACCGTTGTTGGACATTTTCTGATTGCAGGTGATGCCCCCTTAGTGTATATTTTGTATGCTTTATTTACTACTTTGCTTGATCGGCCTATGATACCTACTGGGTATAAGTGGACCGTGCTCATGACTAAAGCTCTCTTTCAGTGCAGGTCCTAGCTCGAGTGCACCTCAACTAGCTTGACTCAGACGATTGTTGGAGCCTCCAAGGTAGAGGTTGGACAGTCATGCATTCAAAGTTCAATTTTATCTTTCTATAGTAGTTGTGCCTTTATTAGTATTTGGAGATAATTGTTATTCCTTTGTGGTAATTTTTCTGATGTATTTGACTCTTAGATTGTATTAGTAGTTCCTACACTATTGACATCTGGTTTTGGGCATGATTGGTATTTTGGATAAGTTCTTTCTGCATTATTATAATTACTTATATGGTTCAGCTTCGTTCTAAAGTCTTATCTTTGGATATTTTTGTTTTTTCTACTTTTTGTAATGATTTGGCTGATAGGCTTACTTGTTAAGGTACGCCGCGACAAGTGCCATCATAAACTTCATTTTTGGGTCATGACAAATTGGTATCAGAGTAGTCAGGTTTCATTGGTATCAATAGTGTAAGAACGAGATGTCTAATAGATTTTCCTAAATCGATATGTAGACGTCCGTATCTATCTTCGAGATGCTAGAGGATATCTTTAGGAAACCTCTCTTATTTTATACCTTATCATGCGAAATTCTTTCATACCTTTTGTTCTGAGTTATGTTTTACTCTTTCGGCATGGATGGTGTGGCTTATACTATATATCACTTAAAAGATGTTGCTAGATATTGGTGGATCATTTGTCGGTTGTAGGCCTGTTGATGCTCCTAAGTTTTTGTGGGATCAGTTTGTCAATGCCTTTCTAGAGAGATTTGTGCCTTACAATTTGAGGGATCGAATATGGGATGAGTTTGATCATTTGGAGTAGGGCTCTATGATAGTTGCTGAGTATGAGGCACACATCTATGCTATGTCCAGATATTCGTACGATAGCATTTCCACCGAGTTTAAGAAGATTCATAAGTTTGTGAAGGGTTTAGATATATCCTTTTATTTGGCTACATCTTAGCTGGTTGTGATTAGTCTTTTATGAGTATTATAGATCTTGGTAAGATGAAAAAGAGTATTCTTAGTGCTTCTTAGGGAGGCGCTAAGAAGGCATGATGTTTTGATAAGTTCAGGAGTCAGACTTCTCAAGAAGAGATTTTAGAGGTTCTCGTGGATACCATGGTAGGCTAGTGCAGGTAGCTTTATAGAGTTAGCTGGTGAACCTTCTAGTTCAGCAGTTTAGGGTGGCCGTTCGGGCTTAGTTGTACCTTCTTCTATTGAGATTGGTCATCGAGGTTGCTATGTGTGTGATGAGATTGGCTGTGTAGCCAAGGACTGTCCCCACTGGGTGGTTTGAGCTACTCCTATTCCAACTGTGAGGGGTAGGCATGCTACCAAAGGTGTGAGAGGTAGAGATGATAGATCCGGTGGTATTGGTTATGGGGATACTCAACTAGTTGGTAGTCGTGGATAGTGTTATGCAATACATCCGATGGTGTTGGTTGTAGGGATACTCAACCAGTTAGTAGTCGTGGATAGTGTTATGCAATACCAACCAGACCTGAGATAGAGGCTTCTGATATTATGATTATAGGTATCTTTCTCATTTGTTTCTGACCTGCATCTGTATTATTTGATCCCGGATTAACTTTCTCTGATGTGTCTATATATTTTGCTTTGGGTTTTGATTTTGTTAGTGAGTCTCTTGCCATACCTATTCTTGTATCTGATTCGGTAGATGATTCTTTAGGGTTGGATCAGGCTCACCGATCTTGTGTTATGATTTTTCCTAGGTGTGAGACTTTGGTAGAATTTCTTATGTTAGATATGGTCAATTTTAATGCTATTTTGGGTATGGATTGGTTGGCTCCTTATCATGCTATCTTAGATTATTTTGCCAAGACCGTGTCTTTAACTTTGTTGGGTGTGGAAATAATAGCATAGAAGGTTGCACTTTATTTGGGTCCTAAGAGGATTATATCTTATGTTCACGCTCGTAAATTGGTTAAGAGGGGATGTTTATCTTACTTGGCCCACATTCATTATACTAGTGTTGTTTTACCTCCTTTCTTAGATTCTGTTTGTATTGTCCGTGAGTTTGTGGACGTGTTCTCTACAGACTTACCTGGTATGCCTCCAGATTAAGATATTGATTTCGCTATTGATATTAAGCAAAGCTCCAAGCCCATTTCTATTTCTCCTTATAGGATAGCCCTAACAGAGTTGAAAGAACTAAAAGATCAATTGCATAAGTTGGTGGATAAGGATTTATCTGACCTAGTATTTCACCTTGGGGTGTGCTTATCTTGTTTGTAAATAAAAAGAATGGGTCTATGTTAATATGTATTGATTATCGGCAGTTGAATAAGGTTACGGTTAAGAATAAGTATCCTCTTCCTCGCATTGATGATTTATTTGATCAGCTTTGGGTGCTGCATTATTTTTGAAGATTGATTTGAGATTTGATTATCACCAGTTGAGATTAAAGCTTTGGATATTCTGAAAATAGCTTTTCGAACTGGATATGGTCATTATGAGTTCTTGGTCATGTCCTTCGTGTTGACCAATGCCCCTGCCGTGTTTATGAAGTTGATGAACCACGTATTTTGATCGTATCTTAACTCCTTTTTTATTGTATTTATTGATGATATCTTATTTTATTCCAAGAGTGAGATTGAGCATGAGGAGCATATGCTAATGATGCTTCAAATATTGAGGTATGAGAAGTTATATGCTAAGTTCTCTAAGTGTGAGTTTTGGTTGGAGTCTATTTCTTTTTTGGTTCATGTGGTGACAAAGAAAGGTACTATAGTTGATCCAGCCAAGGTTGCAGCGGTTTGTGATTGGACTAGACCTACTTCGCCCACTGAGATTTGGAGTTTTTTCAGTTTAGCCAGTTATTATTGACATTTTGTTGAGGTTTTCTCTTTTATTGCTGCTCATTTGACTAAGTTAGCTCAGAAAAAAGTTTCCATTTAGTGGTCTGATGCTTGTGAGGCGAGCTTCTAATACCTCAAGGATTCATTGACTTTAGCTCTGATAGTGGCTTTTCCCAAGGAGGGCGTGGGCTTTATCGTGTTTTATGTATGTGTCTCATTAAGACTGAAGCTTTATGAGAGAAATTATCCTACCTATGATTTGGAGTTGTGTGCAATTGTGTTTGCTTTGAAGTTGTGGAGGCACTACTTGTATGGAGTTCGTTGTGAGATTTTCTCAGATTATCATAGCCTTCAGTACTTATTTACCCAGGGAGATCTTCATATGAGGCAGCGTCATTGGCTTGAGTTGCTTAAGGATTATGACTTGACTATTCTCTACCATCTGGGCAAGGCTAATGTGGTTGGGGATTCCTTGAGCCAAAAGTACACTAGCATGAGTAGCTTGGCGCATCTTTTGACCCAAGAGAGGCCCTTGGCCTTCAAGGTTCAGTTTTTATCTCACCAGATGGTTAGACTTAATATTTTGACACCTGGGCGTGTTTTGTCATTTGTAGAGGCTAGATCTTCTTTGATGGAGAATATTCGAGGTCATCAGTATGGCGATATTGGATTAAGGTTGATTCAAGGTAAGGTATTGAGTGGGGAGGATAAGGAAGCCTCACTTTATTCAGATAGAGTTTTGAGGATTGGGGGCTGACTTTGTATGCCGAGAGTGGGTGACTAGATTAGGTTGATAATTAAGATGGCCCATTGTTCCAGATATTCTATCCATCCAGGTTTGACTAAGATGTATCGTGATTTGAGGCAACGCTACTGGTGGGGTGGTATGACGTGAGATATGGAATTTTTTATGGCTTGTTGCCTATGTTGTCAGTAGGTGGAGGTCGAGCATATGAGACCCAGTGGACTGCTTCAGAGGTTACCCATTTGTAAGTAGGAGTAAGAATGGATCACTATGGACTTTTTGGCTGGTTTGCCCCATACATCTCATGGTTCTGACAGTGTTTGGGTCCTCGTGGATCGATTGACCAAGTCAGCTCATTTTGTTCAGGTTTGGATCTCATTTAGTGCTGAGAGGTTGGCTCATATCTATATTCGTGAGATTGTTTATCTTTATGGTGTGCCAGTGTCTATTATTTTAGATCAAGGTTCTGTGTTCACATCTCACTTTTGGATGACTTTTCAGGGTGAGTTGGGTACTCGGGTTGATCTTAGCATAGCATTTCACCCCAGACTGATGGCCAGTCAAAGCAGACTATCCAGGTTTATGGGGATGCTCTATGCATGCGTGATGGATTTTGGTGGCTAGTAGGAGCAACTTTTGTCTTTAGCAGAGCTTGCATATAATAATAGCTACCGTTCCAGTATTGATATGGATCTTTTTGAGGCATTGTATGGTAGGCGTTGTGTCTCCCAGTAGGTTGGTTTGATGTTTCAGAGGTGAGACCTCGAGGTACAAACTTGCTTCATGAGTCTTTGGTAAGAGTCCGAATTATTCAGCATAGACTTTGAGTAGCTCAGAGTAGCCAGAAGTGCTATGCTTATCATAGACTTCATGCCTTGAGATTTGGTGTTGGTCATAATGTTTTTCTTCGAGTTTCATCCATGAAGGGTGTGATGAGATTTAAGAAGAAGGGAAAACTTAGCCCTAGGTATATTGGTCCATTTAAGATTCTTCGAACTGTTGGTGATGTGGCTTATAATTTGGCTTTGCCCCCTGATCTATCAGCTGTTGATCTAGTTTTTTATGTTTCTATGCTTTGCTGTTATATTTTGGATGAGTCTCATATTATTTAGGAGTTGTTCAGTTAGGTGAGTGGTTGTCGTTGTTGCGGAGTCGATCTCCATTTTGGCTAGGGATGTTAGGCGATTGTGCTTTAGAGTTATCCCTGTGGTTAAGGTTCAGTGGCGACATCGACCTGTAGATGAGTCTACTTAGGAGGTTGAATCTGATGTGCATAGTTCCTATCCCCAACTCTTTGTTGATTCAGGTATTTCTTTTGCCTTAGTTCAAGGACGAACCAGATTTTTAGTGGTGTATCATGTAACGACCTAAAAATTGACGAGTTCTGTGAAATTTGTGATTTTGTGTGATTTAACTATTTTACCCCTCTCCGTAGTTGCATTATGGTATTTCTGGGGTGTGAGAATGATTGGCATGTTTTTTGATGCATTTCCGTATCATTTATGCGATATTATGGTCTTTTATAGGTTTGAGAGCCTGATTTTAGACTTATGAGGATATATTTTGATTTGTGTGATGGATGGCCAAACGAACTACACCAGAAGTTCTGGAATATCGATTTTAGGGTAGGTAGACCTTTGGTTTGGGTCCCGATGCACTCGAGCTCATTTCAACCTATTGATCTAAAAGTTGGAAAATTAAAAATATGGGTGTGGGACCCATATTTGATCGAAACGACCTCGGATAGAAAATCCAACTTTGCTACTAGATTCGAAATGTTGATTTTAGGGTGTTAGCATGTTTGGTATGATTTTTCAGCTTTTAAATCTCATTTCGACTGTCGGTTTAGAAAATTCTAATTTCAGGTTTTGAGGGTCCATTTTGGGAAAACGATATTTTTTGAAAATCTGATATCGCCATCGCGTCCGAAACATCAAATTTAGTATGGTTGCATAGTTCGTTTGCATATATCGAACTCCGAGTGAATCCCGGGCACCTTATCTAACTGTGAGTTGAACTTTAAAAAAAACTGTTGGTGCAGATTTTCTGCTATATATATAGCAGATTTTTCCCTTTTTGAACTATTTTGCTCATTTTTCATCTTTCTTCTTTAGAGTTAAACCCCAAAATAGTGTGGGAGCTTAAAAGTGAAGTTTGTGAGAATTTGGGAAGCTAGATTAACACCCATTTCTTGATTTTATTACGGATTTAAGATAAAAATTCACCATTTTCTTAGTAATTTCTTGATTAATTTCTCAAAATCCCAAAAATCTTAGGGCATGATTTTAAACCCAAATTTCACTCTTTTTCACTTGAATAATGTTTTTATCCTATAATTTCTAATTTTTCCATCAATTTAACCTTCAAAATAACTCCGATTCTTGATTTTAACCCGGATTTCAAAGATTTTACCCGGTAAAGCTAAAAAATGTTTTTTCTTCAATTTGAACCTCATTTTTTACTCGATTTAACTTGGGTTTTCATCTGTAGGTTCCTAAAAATATGGGGAACATATTTTTTAAATCCCATTTCAGTGGTCCATTTTGATCCTAAATAAAAAATAGTCAATATGGGTGTCATTGATTTTGTTTTGACGCATAGATTTCATATTTAATATTTTTAGTGGAGTTTGGGATCGTTCATAGAAAGTAAGGTCGCGGGTTCAAAGTGTTGCTGATAAATTTCGACTATTGAGGTAGGTTATGGCTTAACTCTTTCAGAATTGGCTGAGTAATAAATGATGATACAAAGTGCATGTTAATGGTGGAAACTAATCATGAAAAATGGCTATTTGTGTGTTGTGCTCGTGGTGGGGCCTGTATGTGATGTAATTGTCGAAATTGTGTTATTATGTGATATGTGTGACCGTGTGGGGTCCTATGTGATACTAATAGCCTTGAATGCATATGAATAATTGTATTGTGTTGTTAAGATGCTTAATATGGTACCATTGGTGTATTATGATTATATTCATACTTTATTTGGCATATGAGACGTGAAAATTCGTGGATGAAATTGAAATAAATGAGTGTATATTGGCTCACATGGTCGTGGAATATATCATTGTGATTGGTTGTAAAAACACTCCATGCTCATTCATGAAGCATTGGTACCATTGTGGCAACATCTGAGAAACACTGACAACACCTTTTTAAACCTTTCCAGAGGGATGTGTCGGAGAGGAGATATTGTAAGACCTTATAAAACCCTTTTTGAGGGATGTTCCGAAAAGGGGATATGAGATATGTGGATTGAATACGGGTTGATAAACCCCCCATGGGTCCTACATTGGGAAGATTTAGCTCTGTAGGTGTATATGTGGATTGTACGATAATCCTGAAAGTTGTACGACGATCTCGTGCATCATCATCATCATTATCATCATGTACATTGCACTTAGTTTATTGTGTTATGTTGTAATGTGTAGACATATTAACTTGTCATCTATGAATTTATCGTATCTTCTTTTCCTTGTATTTGATGATCTTGTATATGTACGTTTTCTTTGTTCTTATTATATGTGATATAATACGTACTTTTGTTCTATCTTAGTGTGATGTTGCAATATATGTGAGATATATTAGAAATATTAGTGCAAATGGTGTGGGCTACCCTTGTGGGACATTTTTTTACTACAGGTGATGTGCCCTTAGTGTATATTTTGTATGTTTTATTTACTACTTTTCTTGGTCGGCCTATGATACATACTGAGTACAAGTGGATTGGACTTATGCCTAATACGCCCTTTTGGTGCAGGTCCTAGCTCGAGTGCGCCTCAACTAGCTTGACTCGGGCGATTGTTGGAGCTTCCAAGATAGCGGCTGGACATTGATACGTCTGAAGTTTACTTCTATCTTTCTATAGTAGTTATGTCTTTATTTGTATTCAAAGACAGTTATTATTCCTTTGTGGTTATTTTTTTGATGTATTTGACTCTTGGATTGTATTAGTAGTTCTTACACTATTGACACCTGGTTTTGGGCATGATTGGTATTTTGGATAAGTTCTTTCTGCATTATTATGATTACTTATATGGTTCGGCTTTATTTTAGAAGCCTTATCTTGGGATATTTCTGTTTTTTCCTCTTTTAGTATTGGTTTGGGTGATAGGCTTACTTTTCAAGGTATGCCGTGACAAGTGCTATCATGACCTTCATTTTTGGGTCGTGACATTATAACACCTTATAAAACCCTTTTCGAGGGATGTGTGTAATACCCTGTACTTTTCATAGTCTCGTTTAGCTCCCAGTGTGTTAAGGGTCTAATTTAAAAATTTATAACTCTTGGTGCGTGTTGAATTTTCCAGTTATAGACCCACCAAGTTGTAGATAATTAAATTAGCTTTCCAACAATACCAATTTTGCCTTAATCCGATACTCGATTGAGAAGTTATGGCGATTTTAGTGAAAAATAGTAGAGCACCGCATTGCGGTGAGGTGTAGAATCACAATTGTCGGATTTCCAGTGAAGCACCGCGATTATCTCGCATCGCGGTGAAGTCCAAATTACCACTTGTCCTTTTCTAGTAGCTCACCATGATTTGGCTATACTGCACCAAAATTCTCAATGGGACAGACTTCGCATCATGGTGGAGTGCAAAATGGCACTTATCCTTTTCCAGTGACACAACGCGATTACGCCGCGTTGCGCCAAAGCCCAAAATGGAAATTGTCTTTTTTTCAATTAGCCACCGCGATAAGAACCACATTGCGGTGGGGCCCAAAATCGGGATTTCAGTTTTGAGTTAATTTTTCCCAAGGGCAACCTAGTCATTTCCCAAGCCCCCAAATCATTAAAAACACTAGATTAAACCTATTCTAAGCACATTATGCATACTTTTCATCAAATTACTCTCCAAGAAACCCTAGAGCTTAAAATTTTAACCCTCAAGAAATCCAAAATTCCACCATTCATTTTTCAAGATAACCCAAAATTCAAGATTCCCAATTCAAGATATTCAAGAAATCTTCTTTAAAAGCACAAATAGGAATTCACGTTCAAGCTTCTTTATCAATTTCATCAATTAAGGTATGTGGGGTTATGAACAAGGATAATTCTTTCATCCTTGTGCCCAAAATTTATTTAAAGTTGAATTTTATATTAAATTATATGAATTTCAGTCTAGGGTTTATACCCTCTCTTTTCTATTTGAAGATTATAAGATTACAATTGATTTAGATGTTGAATTGCATGTCTACTTTCGTAATTTTTTATGCGTATGAAATTAATTTCTAGATTTAGAATCTAATTATCAAGGTTTTAATTATTTAGCATGAACTTTATGATAATTTGACATAAAATAGATGCATTGGTTAATAGCCCTAGTTTGAATGTTGTTATTTCAAGACGATTATGCTTTTAAGCATCCATGATTTGTTATATTCATATTTTGAACAAAGATTTCATCTCAGCTTAGATATGGAATCCACTTTACAGATTTAACTATAGTTTACAGTAAACAAATTCAAAAGAGGTTTTCATTGTAAACCCTTATACTAGGTTTAAAAGTGGATTTCCTATAGAATGAGCATACATATTAAAGGGAGTTGTATTTAGCACCGAGTTGGGTATTTTACATGCCCCAGGACTATGAGCCAATTGTAACGTCCCAAATCTGGTACTCAAAATGCTATACGGTGCTCATAACCCTGAAGGACCACAAGCTAACCCATGAATGATATCTATAACTGAGCACTAAATAATACATTATAAATATGCGGAATATAAGCTATAAGGCCATAAGGTTCAAAACTAACTAATACTGATTATAATACAATATCTGTAATGGGGTATGACAATACCAAAAATTGAGATAAACTGTCTGAAACATAGTGTAGTCTAAAAGCCTCTAAACTATCTGAAAACTATAGATTTGAGGGGACATGTCCCCTACTAACTCCGAACTATTGAAATAAACTAAAAACTGAAATAATAATGTAATCACTATGTCCTCGAAGGATGACGACTCACAGCTGACTCTGACTGCTGAACTGGGATGCTACCAATGGTTTGACGCTCATGCTTCTTAACCTATGGTATGAGACACCATAGCGCAAATGCATCAGTACTTTGAATGTACTTGTATGCAAGTGAGGTAGGCTGAATGCAAGGGGTTTCATAGTATGAACAATACTAACTGACTAACTAACATGAACATGAGAATACATGCATAAATACGTGACTGTAACTGAGATCATAATAGGATTGAATACTGAATTCTGACAACTGAGTCTACTAATAGCAGGGATTTACTAATATCTGAGTTTACTATTACTGGAATACAGATTAATTATATTACTGGTAAGCTGACAACTGAGTCTACTGATATGGATATCTGAATTTTTGTTTTTTTATAGTTTTGATTATGAAGAATTGATCTAATTGACAGTATCTAATAATCCTGAGTCTGAATACTGATAACATGAGTTCTGATAACTGATGTAATGGTAACATGAGTGACTGTCTCTGACAGTCCTGAATCTGATAACTGATGGAAGAAACTCTTGAACTTAAATCTTTTATGAAAAACCCTAATGTGTTCTTGAGAGGATTTTGAGAGAATAGAGTATATTTTGGTGTAATGGAGGCTCAAATCCATGTTTTTGAGCTTATATAGGATAGGGAAATTGACCCTTTTAACCCTCGGACACGTATTTTAATTCTTATGAAAATTTCCCAATTTTTATCCTTGGCGCGATGCACCACTATCGCGCCAAGTCACTGGAACTGGACAATTGGGAATCTGCATGGTGGCGTGACACGGAGTTATCGTGTTGCCACCTTGTTTGAGACCTGGAAGTTTGGCGCAACGCACCACTATTGTGAAGCAACACGAAAATTGACAATTACCATTTAAGCTGGCTCCGCGATGCGCTGATGGCTCAGGTGATACACTGTCTCACTGAAAAGGCTCTAACTCTTCGCCCTGGTGTTGGATTTGGGCGAATTTAGTATCGATGGAAATCTTATTGAATTTTTCACATGGAAAAAAAATAAAAATCTTGAAAATACCTCATTTATAAAAGTGGATTCATCTTTGAAACAAGTCTTTGACATTCTTGGGACGGATTTAAGCTGGTAGAAGTACGAGATATTATAATATCTCCCCCTTGGAAACATTCATCCTCGAATGAAATTGATTGAGATGGGAGAAATGATTAGCTAGAGTGCATACTGAACATGAACAACTAAAACATGATAACCTGACTGTTATTATTGAGATTCATACTCAACATGCATATCTGATGCATGATTTTATGTCTGAGCTGACGTAGGACTGCATGACTGAGAGTGTTGATAAGCTAATCATGTATATTTGATGCATGAATACATTACTAAACCGACTCATGAACATACGAATAAATATGTAAGGGTAAAGATACCAAGGTTGAAATAAAAACTGAGCATGAAACCGAATACCATATTTGTAACTAAAATCTAAACATAAAACTGGATAAGCTTAAGAAAAGATACTACCTTGGGCTGAGTCTGAGATTAATTACTAAATATGCATGAGCGGAAACATAAGAGCGTAACTAGGCCTGGAACATGATACATGAGCTGAATATCGTGATCTGAAATGAATACCTTGAATGCGTGGCTTACTACTATGATCGGAGTCTGGGGGTCAACCTATGGGTACCTACTATTCTAATATGGATTTGTTAAGCGAAGAGAAACTAAATTTAAGATATGAGAGCATTGAGGAATAATGGGGTATCTCCCCCTTGGGACACTACGTCTCTCTAAGAAGACTTATGTTACTGAGATACTGGGGCGATGTACAGGGCATCAACCGACTGATTCATAACTGAATACCTAGGATTCGAAACTGAGACATAACAACGAAATTGAGCTAAACTCACAATCAGCAGGATGTATTACCTTTAACTGATCTTATTCATGAAACTTAGGATAGTATGACTGTCTGACAGCTAAATGAAATTGCTAGTTTTACTGACTAACATGCTGAAAAATCTTAACCCAAAATGAGAGCAAGAGGTCTAACAATGCATATCAAGAGTATGAAGGACCTATAACGTACCCGAATCTGTTCTGGGGAAATTTTCTTGATCATGGCGAGTATGAAGAGCATAAAAACTTTTTTGATACTGACCACTAGTGGTACTAGAAATGACGCCCTACTGGCGCAAATCTTTTCCCTTCTGAGCCCTTACTTTACATTCCTGCAGCCTGTGGCCTGGCTTACCACATCCATAACAGACCTCACTGCCTGCTCTATATGCACCTAGATGATTTTTACCATACTCTTTGCAAAGCGGATAGGTAAGACTCCTATTCTCACAGCCCTGGGCCTCGGAGCCTGGCGACCCATCACGACTGGCATTCCTGAACTTGGGTACTGGTGCACTAGCTGAAGATGGGTCTAGGACTAAAAACTTATGACTATACTAAGAACGGCTACCACCCTCTGACTTATGCTGAGCAAAGCTGAAACTACCTGTCCTTGCCCTCTTATTCTGCTTTTTCTTCACCTTAATCTTTTTCTCTTCTATCTGCTGAGCATAGGTCATAAGTCTGGCTAAATTCATGTCACTATTCAGCATGGTGGATCTACATGTATTTACCATGCAATCCTTCACCCCTAACATGAACTTGCTCATCTTGGCCCTACTGTCTGCAACCACGTGAGGGGCATATCTGGCTAATTGAGTAAACTTGAGAGAATACTCTTTCACCATCATATTGCCCTGCATGAGGTTGATGAATTCTAACACTTTAGCTTCTCTACGATCTATGGGAAAGAACCTCTCTAAGAATACAGTGACAAATTTATCCCATTCTATAGGACCTACATCATCTCCCCTTTCTTACATCCACTACTTGAACCAAGTATGAGCCGCATCTTGCAACTAATATGTAGCTAGCTCAGCACTCTCAACAATAGTTACCCCCATGATATCAGTCACCTTCTAAACCTGATCTACGAATTCCTGAGGGTCTTCATCTGACTTAGACCCAAGAAAGAATGGAGCGTTCATTTGGGTGAAGTTCTAAATCCTGGCTATAGCTGAATTAGCCACTGGATTGGCCGGAATGATAGCTGGTCATTGATTTTGAGTAGCAACTAACTGAGCAAGAGTAGTAAATGCATCCCTGAACTTTGTATGAGAAACATGTTTACCCAAAAGTTCTTCTGGCTGAGGGGTTGACTGATTCCCATTTCTTCTTTTAGGAGGCATATTCTATAGAAGAAAGGGAGAAACGAATTATACTGAGAGTTTAACTTTGATCCTATGCTCACTGGCACAACAAGAATACTAAAAGAAGGGAAACTATTCCTAAAAAATCTCATAGCCTCCTGCACATAAATGTGGTGCACAACACACCCAAGTACAAGACTCTACTAGATGTGGCTTTTAGAATTCCTAGGAAACTGTTGAACCTTAGGCTCTGATACCAAGTTTTTAGCGCCTTGAATCTAGTACTCAGAATGCTACACGGTGCTCATGACCCCAAAGGACCACAAGCTAACCCATGGCTGATATGTATAACTGAGCACTAAATAAAATATTATAAATATGTGGAATATAAGCTGTAAGGCCATAAGGTTCAAAACTAAACTAATAATGACTATAATACAATGTCTGTAATGGGGTATGACAATACCCAAAACTGAGATAAACTATCTGAAATATGCTGTAGTCTGAAAGCCTCTAAACTGTCTGAAAACTGTGGAGTTGATGGGACATATCCCTAACTAACTCTAAACTATAAAAATAAACTGAAAACTAAAATAATAATATAATCATCATGTCCTCAAAGGATGAGGACTCACATATGATTGTGACTGCTGAATCGAGCTGCTACTGATGCTCTGGCGCTCATGCTTCTAAACCTATGGTATAAGACACAATAGTGAAAATGTCTCAGTACTTTGAATGTACTGGTATACAAGTGAGGTAGGCTGAATGCAATAGGTTTCATATGCATGAACAATACTAACTGACTGACTAACATGAACGTGAGAATACATCCATGAATATGTGACTGTAACTGAGATCATAATAGGACTGAATACTGAGTTATGAATACTGAGTCTACTAATAACAAGAATTACTGATATCTGTGTTTACTATTACTGGAATACAGATTAACTATATTACTAGTAAGCTAAAAACTGAGTCTACTGATATGGATATCTGAATTTTTATTTCTAATTGTTTTGATTATAAAAATTGATCTAATTGACTGTATCTGACAGTCCTGAGTCTGAATACTAATAACATATATTCTGATAATTGATATAACTGATAACATGAGTGATTGTATATGATAGTCCTAAATCTGATGGAATAAGCTGAGTTTCATACTGTATCTGAGTGACTATATCTGACAGTCCTGAAATTTGTAGAACTATCTGAGTTTTATTACTGAGACTGAGACTGAGAATGAAAACTGAGACTATGGGAATTAATCATCTAAATTACTTTCCCCATACTAAGCTAACTGGGATCCAACCTGTAACCCTCGTTTGAAAGGTGTCAGTGTCGCGCCACTGATAAAGATAACTGTTGTGGAGTCATTCCTAATCTAGCGGGTGACCCGTGGGATCAGTCCTCTACATTTAAATGTGCAAACAGGTGATCCCTGAGTATGTCAGTCCTATATAACGGGTTACATCCCATACCTACGCTAGCTATGTAGTTCTAGAACTTAGGGATTTCTTCTGGGGATCTCAGTCCTATCTAGCGGGTGAGTCCCTATCCCTAGGCTCGCTTGGTGCTGAATCCTACTCCCATCTAAAAGATACTGAACTGATTAATTGAACTAAAGTGACTATCTGAACTAAGCTGATACTAGTGATATTGTTTAGTGGAGCTAAACTGAGTTTACTGAGTTTCATTGACTGAAAGAATGTACTGAGTTCTGAGGACTGACTAAGAGTACTGAAGTTACTGAGATTACTAGGAATACTGTAGTTATGAGATTATTGAGTAGGACTGATCTGATGGATACTGAATTTACTAAGATTTCCTAAGTCATGAGACTGACTAAATTTCACTGATCATGGCTTGACTAAGATTATCATGAAAACCTGACATGGCTCTAGGCACACAACTAAATTGCTGGGTACAAGTACCCCTAGGATTTGATGGAAAGAAACTGATATAGCATGGCTTACTTAAACACATGACCAATAACATAATTCATCATTCATATATTGAAGCGCTTCATCAAACATGTAATATGCTTAAACTTGTACATAAATGAGGATTTCATAATATCATGCTAGTTGGGCACTTTTCCTATATATAGGCACTTAATCAAACACATGGTAGGCATAATATATGTAGACAACATTATACAACAATTAAACATCATGATTCAATATCTAATTTCATCATCCTAGGGTTTATTCATTGGTTCACATGAATATACATCTATAAAAATCAATTCCACATAACATTGATCACCCAACATGGATTTGAATTCAATTGATCATTCTCAGTATAAACAAATCAAACCCAACATTAAATTCACAATGAAATCCATAAACTTGAACTTAGAAAACAGATTCTTGGGCTTCATGAATGAAAGGAGTTCATGCATGAACACTATGCATACCTTGGTTCGTAAATACACAAAGATTGACAGAGAAAATTCATGAACTTGAATCTTCTATAAAAAGAACTCTAATGTGTTCTTGAGAGGATTTTGAGAGAATAGAGTATATTTTGGTGTAATGGAGGCTCAAATTCGTGTTTTTAAGCTTATATAGGGTAGGGAAATTGACCCTTTTAATCCTAGGACACGTATTTTAATTCTTGTGAAAATTACCTAATTTTTATCCTTGCACGCGCACCACTATCGCGCCAAGTCACTGGAACTGGACAATTGGGAATCTGCATAGTGGCGCGACGCGGAGCTATCACGTTGCCACCTTGTTTGAGACCTGGAAGTTTGGCGCGATGTGCCACTATCGCAGAGCTATACTGGAAATTGACAATTGCCATTTAAGCTGGCTCCGCGACGCGCTGATGGCTCAGGTGATACACTGTCTCACTAAAAAGGCTCTAACTCTTCACTCAGGTGTCGGATTTGGGCGAATTTGGTATCGATGGAAAGCTTATTGAATTCTCACATGAAAAAAAAATTAAAATCTTAAAAATACCACATGTATAATAGTGTATTCATCTTTTAAACAAGTCTTTGACATTCTTGGGATGGATTTAAGCTGGTAGAAGTATGGGGTATTACACTAATATAGGTAATAATTATCAGATTATTCCCATTTCTATATGAATGACAGTTAAGGATATGATCAATTAGATTAGGTTATACTTCTTAGAAAGAATATAGCACCTCTCCCCACGTGAGGTTTTCCCTTAAGGGAACTAGACGTTGGACTCCATGTTAGCTCACATAGTTTATGTCGGTTAGAAGAACCTCCCTACAACCTACAAAAAAGAGTAAAGAATAATAGATAATCTTTCAGAAACCAAGTGTAAAGGCTCACAACTTTATTTTGATATTGCTTTACATAAGACATTAGCTACTAGATTTTAACTTTTCGTTTATAGATATAAAAGTGAGTCCTTTCTACACTTATACCGCATGATTTAAAAATTAGAATACTAGTACAACTTTTAGAACTAAGTGTTATGAATCACAAAATTTATAAAGTATGCTTTATCACTCATGATTCATGACTTTTAGCTTTCAATTATTCTAGCCAATGTGAGTCATTTATACTTAGCATGCATTATTTTACAAGTTTTATACGAATATTGAGATATTGTTTTACCTATGCATTCACCCTCATTTACTTAGTACATTCCAGAAGTATTGATCCACAAATATGTCTATATGCTACATTGTCTCATCATATAGGTTCAGGTGCTTAGTTTCAGCAGCGTGAGTGATTTCAAGCATTTCTATCTACATACCAATAGTTAGTGAGTATTAATAGTCTGGGGACCCAGTCATTCACATTTCTTAGATTATTACAGTAGTTGATTCAGTATTTTTCCATTAGTTCAAGTCAACTGGGGACTTGTCCCAGTGGCTCTCTAGTTATTAGTAGTAGAGGCTTGTCAGACTGCTAGATATAATTCAGATTTCTAGTATTGATTGTCCAGACTTCTACATCAAGCATTTTCAGATATTTTTCTCAGATAATTTCAGCTTAACTTAGACAAAATTCTTCATTTTATATTTGATTTTATATCTATATTTCTTTATTGTGAGTTTCAGATTTATTAGAAGGCTACCAAGTTAACTTGAGGCTACTCGTAACCTTGAGTACCATGTGACGTCTCAGGACCCATTTTCGGGGTGTTACAAACTTGGTATTAGAGCCTAAGGTTATTTGAGTCCTAGATAGTTAGACAAGCCACATTAGGTAGAGTCTTGATCATGGGTGTGCAGGGCGCCACATTTATGAGCAAGAGGCTATGGGATGTTTTTAGGAAATCATCCTTTTCTTTCATGATATATCATGCTTGTAATGTCTCTATCTACTTTTAACTCATGATCTTACATGACAATTGAATATGCCTCCTCACCGAGCTAATGCACATAGAAATAATAACCAGCCACCCCATCCCGCTGACCCTCTAAATGATAATGTATCCTGTGCTGAATTTTGGGTTAACTTCTAGGCGTTATCCCAAGATATGATTGCCAATGTTCAGGGCAACCATCAGGCAGTAGTTCCACATCAGTAGATAGGTATTTAGTAGCAGCAAGAATTCGTGACTTCATCAAAATGAATACGCCTGAGTTCTTTAGGTCAAAAGAAAGTTAGGACCCACAACTTTACTTAGATGAGATAAGAAATATCACCAAGATTATGTATATTACTAAGGAAAAAAGTGTAGAGTTGGCATCTTATAGGCCGAAGGATATGGCGTATGATTGGGTAGTTATGTGGAAGAATGGTAGAGGTAAGAATGCAACTTCTATGAGTTGGTAGGTGTTTCAGGATGTGTTTTTAGATAAGTTCTTTCCACGTAAAATGAGAGAAACTAAGGTAGAGGAGTTTGTAAAACTGAGGCTAGGCTCGATAAAAGTGAAAGAGTACTACCTCAAGTTTAACCAGTTATCTAAGTATGCCCTTGATATGATGACTGACCCTAGGTCTAGTATGAGTAAGTTTGTTACTGGAGTATCTAGTTTCGTAGTTAAGGATGTAGGACTGCCATCCTTATAGAGGATATGGATCTTGCTAGGCTTATGATTCACGCTTAATAGATTGAAGCAAAAAAGTTAAAAGAGAGAGGGGTGGGAATAAGAAGGTTAGAACTAGGAAGTTTGATTATAGCCAGACAAAGTTTGGAGGGGAAACCTTTATATTTTTAGAATCATTCATCTATCCAGATCCATCTTCAGCAAGTGCTTCCACCCTCAAAGCTAGACAGGAGCAGTGGAGTAAGACTTCTATGTCTAGATATCATAATAGTGTGATGTAACACCCCAAAATTTGGTTTTTGGGATGCCAGACGGTGCTCCGAACTACAAGTAGTCCTAAGCTAACCGTGGATACTTTTTTACTAATCTGAATCTCAATATAAGGGAAATATGAATATGGAAACATAATAAATGCAAAAATCTTATATGAAACATACTAATCTCACAAGTCTTAGTAAAATAATACTGAAGGATCTGATTACTGAATCAAATGTCTAAAACTGAATCTAGAATTCCAACAAGCCTCTACTGACTGAGTCTAGAGAGTCACTGGGAAAGGCCCTAGCTGACTCAAGCTGTCTGAAATGAATAATGAAATATATACTAATAAATCGGAAATATGGATAGCTAAGTCCCCAAACTATAAGGACTCACCAACTGCAGGGATGTAGATTAGATGCTCAAAAATCACTCACGCTACTGAGACTGAGCACCTGAACCTATAATATAAGACAATGTAGCACAGAGATGCATATATGGATCAGTACTTTGATGATGTACTAAGTATATGGGGGTAAATGCAATAAGAAAACAATGTCATCACAATTTATAAAATCATGCATGCTAAATGTAAATGACTCACGGAGGCTTGATAAATCTAAAAAATAAAGATCATAATTCACTAACAATAAAGCATATAGTATAGATCTTGTTAGCCATTACATTCTATTCTAAAATTTGTTCTTTTCTGAAAACTACTACATTATCTTGTCAACTGTAAGGGGAATAATTTACCTCAAGACTTTAAGAATCTTAAAACCATAGTTTCCAAAACACATGCTTTTATCTTAAGGCTTTAAGACAATAAACTATTTTAAGAGAAGGGAACATCTTCTTGGGAGGTTCTTCTAACCAATGTACACCATATGAGCATCCATGGAATCCCATATCTTGGCCCCATTGGGTAGGGCTGTTCTACCCTTTCCATCAGAATAGAACTTCTTATCTTATATGATCACAATCTTAGTCATCCACGTAGAAGTAGGGATAATCTTAATCCTACGGTGGCATGTAGTTCTGGGGTATGAAATCATAGTCACATACCCATCTCGGTGCTAAATACTACTCTCATTCTTATGCTCAAAATCTTAAGAAAATCCACTTCAAAATAGCACAAGGGTCTATAATAAAACCAATTATTCTCTTTTTTTCTTTAATCTTAAGCCATATGAGCAATGTGGATTCTTTATCTTAGCTTAGAATCAAAAGGTCAAATCTTTATCAAAAATCTGAGAATAATCTTATCATAGGGTGCTTATAGTACAAATAATCTTGAAATAACAATCTTAATTAGGGATTAATGACCCATACATCAAACTTAAGTTAAAACACCAAAATGCTTATGCTTGATAATGTAAATATTGATACATCAACTCAAAATCTAGAAATTTAAGCAATATGCATGAAAATATAAACATAACCATGGAATTTAACTTCTATATCATTGGGAATCTCATAAGCTTTGTAAATAACAATAATGGGTATAAACCCTAACTTGAATTTCATGGAAATCATATAAATTTAAGTAAAATCTGAATTTAAAATAAGTTTTGGGCACAAGGATGAGAGGATTATCCTTGTTCATACCCCATATACCTTAATTGGTGATCTTTGATGAAAAACTTAAATTTTGGATTCCTATTGATGCTTTTGGGATGAATTTTTAGAGTTCTTAAATTGGGGATTCTTAATCTTTAATTTTCTTGGAGAAATAATGAAGGAATTTAGATTCTTGGGGAGAAAGTTTGATGAACTAGGGTTTTGTTTGAGAGAGATTTGATGCAAAGTGGATGTAAAGTGCTTTGGAGGTGTTTAATTTATTATTTAGGATGGATTAGGGGAAGGGAGATTTACGAAAATACCCCTCTTAAACTTATAAATGGAACTGCAAAAATAACCAAAATCTCGACTTTTGGCCTTGACGCGATGCGCCATTATCACGCCAACCCACTAGAAATGGACAAATGGGAAATTAGGCCTCTTCGTGACATGCCAAAATTGTGGAGTCTCATTGGAAATTGACAATTGTGATTTTATACTTCTCCGTGATACGCTAAGGGCCCAAATCATGGTGCTTTATGATTGAAACTTAAAATAGCCATAACTCCTTCACCAAGTGTCAGATTTAGGTAAATTTGGTATCGATGGAAAGCTTATTCAATAGGAAGTCTAAATCTGAAGAATTCCATATTAAATAAATAGAATTCATTTTGGAAGCTATCCTTTAACATTCTAGGGATGAATTCAAGCTAGGAAAAGTCTCGGGGTATTACATGTGAGTGGAAAACCTAGTTATCCTCTATGTGCTAAGTATGGTAAGAATCATCTTGGTAAGTGTTTGTTGGGACAAGAAGGCTGTTATGGTTGTGGTATATTGGGATACGGAATCAAAGAGTATCCTCATGCTAGGGGGGAAACAGGGATGTTCGTCCCTAGACTCAGGCTACTAGCGCACCAGGTCCTAAGTTGCCCAGTTTCTTCTTAGGGTGCATCATCTAGTATCAGTGGCGGTCAATACCAAAATCAGTTTTATGCTTTACCATCCCATCAGGAGCATGAGAGTTCACCAGATATTGTTACTGGTATTCTTCATGTCTTTCATCTTGATGTTTATGTGTTGTTAGATCCAAGGTTGAATTTATCTTATGTGACCCCACTAGTTGCAGTAAATTTTGAAATAGGTCCTGAAAAGATCCCTAAGCCCTTCTTAGTTTCTACGTAGTGGGTAAGTCAGTTGTTGCCAAAAAGATCTATAGAAAGTGTCCTATCACTGATCTTCATAAAATCATATTAGCAGATTTAATAGAGTTAGATATGGTCAACTTTAACCTTATTCTTGGTATGGATTGGCTCCATTCTTATAATGTATCTATAGATTGTCGCACCTGAGTTGTGATGTTTCATTTCTAGATAAGCCAGTCTTTGAGTGGAAAGGTAATTCAGTGTCTCTCAAAAGTGATTTCATATCCTATCTTAAAGCCAAAAAGTTGATATCAAAAGGGTGTATCTATCATCTAGTTTGAGTCAAAGACACTAAGTATGAGGATCCAACAGTTCAGTTAGTTCATGTAGTTAATGAGTTTCCTGATATTTTTTCCAAAGATTTTCTAGGGGTACCTCTAAATAGGGAAATAGAATTTGATAGTGACTTTTTTCCAGATACTCAGACCATCTTCATTCCTCCATATCATATGGTTCTAGCCGAGCTTAAAGATTTAAAAGAGTAGGTTAAAAACCTCTTAGATAAAGGTTTAATAACATACAGTGTCTCTCTATAGGGTACTCCTATCCTATTCATGTAAAAGAAAGATGCTTCTTTACGAATGTGCATTGACTATCGTCAATTGAATAAAGTCAAAGTCAAAAACAAATATACTCTTCCTAGGATTGATGACTTATTCAACCAACTCCAAGGTACTAGTTATTTCTCCAAGATAGACCTTAGATCTATCTATCATCAGCTTAGAGTAAGGGAATGTGATATTTCAAAGACAACTTTTAGAACCCGTTATGGTAATTTTGAGTTTTTAGTCATATCCTTTGGGTTAACAAATGCTCCAGCAGCCTTCATGGACTTAATGAACCGAGTGTTCAAATAGTATCTGGACATGTTTATCATAGTCTTTATCGATGATATTCTTGTCTATTCTTATAGCAAGAATGACCATGCAGACCATCTTAGAATTACGTTGCAAACTCTTAGAGATCACTAGTTGTTTGCCAAATTTAGCAAATGTGAATTTTCATTAAGATCAATAGATTTCCTCGGTCATATTATTTCCAGTGATGGCATTAGAGTTGATCTCCAAAAGACAGAAGCAGTAAAAAACTAGCCTAGACCTATTTCTTCTTCAGAGATTAGAAGTTTCTTAGGTTTAGCTAGTTATTATAGATGTTTTGTTGAAGGGTTTTGTTATATTACATCCCTATGTCTAGATTAACTCAGAAAAAAGTTAAGTTTTAGTGGTCAGATTCCTTTGAGAAGAGTTTTCCAAAGTTGAAGACTCGACTTACTTCAGCTCTAGTTTTAGTGCTACATGCTAGTACAAATGGGTTTGTTATCTATTGTGATTCTTCTAGAATTGGTATGGGTTGTGTTTTGATATAGATAGGTAAGGTTATAGCCTATACCTTTAGATAGCTTAAGCCTCACGAAAAGAACTACCCTACCCATAACCTTGAGTTAGCTGTTGTTTATTTGCATTAAATATCTGGAGAAACTCTCTATAGGGTGCATGTTGATGTATTCGCGGATAACAAAATCTTGCAATATGTGTTTACTTAGAAGGAGTTAAATATTCATTAGAGAAGGTGGTTATAATTGTTGAAGAATTATGATATGAGTGTGTAATATCATCCAGGCAAGGCAAATGTAGTGGTAGACGCCCTTACTAGATCGTCTATGGGTAGTGTTGCTTATGTGTAGAATCATAAGTGAAAATTAGTTCGAGAAGTACACCGGTTAACTAGATTGGGTATGATGTTGGTTAACTCATCCGAAGGGAATATTTGGGCTCAAAGTAGTTCAAAATCTTCTCTAGTATCTAAAGTAAAAGAGAAGCAGGATAAGGACTCTAGTTTGGTCAAACTAAAGGAATAAAAGGTAGAGATTTTCTCCCATAGGGGAGATGGTGTGTTAAGATACTAGAGTAGATTGTGTGTGCTATGTGTTGACGATTTGAGGTAGTGGATTATGGCAGAAGCACATGGTGCACTTTACTCTATTCATCTAGGAGCCACCAAGATATACCTCAATCTGCGAGAAGTCTATTGGTTGAGTGGTATGAAGAAAGATATCGCAGAATTTATAGCCAAGTGTGCAACTTGTAATAAGTGAAGGTGGAGCACCAAAGACCTGGTGGAACTTTACAGGAGTTTGGTATTCCCACTTAGAAGTGGAAAGAGGTAAACGTGAACCTTGTGATAGGATTATCACATTCACGTCTATAACATGATTCGATTTGGGTTATTATAGATAGATTGACCAAATCAACCAATTTCTTGCCAGTTCACACGTCCTACACAACTGAAGATTATGCTAAGCTGTATATCAGAGATTTGGTTAGATTGAATAGAGTTCCCTTATCTATTATATTAGATAGGGGTACTCAGTTTACCTCTCAGTTTTGGAAATTATTTCAGAAGGGTCTTGGTACCCAAGTTCATCTTAGTTTAGCTTTTCATCCGTAGATGAATGGTCAGGCAGAAAGGACCATTCATACCTTAGAGGATATGTTGAGGGCATCTATTATTGATTTCAAAGGTAGTTGGGATTACCACTTGCCATTGATTGAGTTTGCCTACAATAATAGTTACCATTCTAGCATTCAGATGGCCCCATTTGAGGCTCTGTATGGGCAGAGATGTAAATCACCAGTCGATTGGTTCAAAGTGGGTGAGGCCTCTTTGATTGGGCCAGACATTGTGTTTGAAGAAATAAAGAAAATTTAGTTAATTCTAGAAAGATTGAAAGTAGCTCAGAGTCATCAAAAATCTTATGCAGACATAAGAAGGAGAGATCTTGAGTTTGCAGTAGATGATCTTGTGTATTTAAAGGTTTCACCCATGAAGTGGGTGAAGATATTTGACAAAAAGGGAAAGCTCAGTCCCCAATATGTGGGTCTCTATAGGATTTTAAGTCGTGTAGGGAAAATAATTTATGAGCTCGAACTACCTGCAGACTTATGATCAGTTCATCCAGTGTTCCATGTGTCCTTATTGAAGAAGTGCATGGATGATTCAGCTGTTGTAGTCCCTCTAGAAAGCATAGATATTCAGAACATACTTCCATACGAAAATCTTCTAGTCGAGATTCTTGATCATCAGATCCATAGAATAAGGAAAAAATAAGTTCCCTCGATCAAAGTTTGATGGTGAAATTAGTATATTGAGGGTGCTACTTGGGAAATAGAATAAGACATGTAAACTAAGTATCCTAATCTCTTCTCCATGAACTCAGATTCAGGCTAAGGTAACAATCTTCCTTAATTCAGCTCTTTTCCAGTTTAGATTCAGCCATGTGATTATCTTCAAGTAATTTCATGCATTCGCAGATTTGTTCAGTCGCTCAGTATGCTTTAGATTCAGCCATGCAGTTTTATTTCAGTTGTGCATGCTAGTATATAGCCTTAGTTCCTCAGCATTCTCAGTTTAACTAGTCTCATTCGAGGACGAATGTCCCAAGGGGGAGATATTATAATACCCCATACTTTTCTTAGTCTCATTTAGTTCCTAGTGTGTCAAGGGTCAACTTTAAAAATTTATAAATATTGGTACTTGTATAATTTTCCTACTACAGACCCACCAAGTTGTAGATAATTGAATTAGCTTTCCAACGATACCAATTTATGCCTTAATCTGATACTCAGTTGAAAAGTTATGGTGATTTTAGTGAAAACAGTAGAGTATCGCGATAGTATCGCATCGCAGTGAGGTGCAGAATTATAATTGTCTAATTTCTAGTGAGGCACTATGATTATCTCGCATTATGGTTAAATCTAAATTCCTACTCTTCTTTTTCTAGTATCTCACCACGATTTGCCTGTATTGCGCCAAAATTCTAAATAGGACAGACTCTGCATCGCAGTGGAGTGCAAAATGGGACTCATCCTTTTCCAGTGATGCAACACAATTATGCCGTGTCGCGCCAGAGTCCTAAATGGTAATTGTCCTTTTTCCAATAATCCACCACGATAAGCACTGTGTCACTGTAGGGCCCAAAACTGGGATTCCAGTTTTGAGTTAGTTTTTCCAAAGGGCAACTTAGTAATCTCGCAAGCCTCAAAATCATGAAAAACACTAGATTAAACCTATTCTAAGAACATTATGCATACTTTTCATCAAATTACTCACCAAGAAACCCTAGAGCTTCAAAATCTTAACCCTTAAGAAATCCAAAATTCCACCATTCTTTTTCTAAGATAACCCAAAATTCAAGATTCCGAATTCAAGATATTCAAGAAATCATCTTCAAAAGCACAAATAGGAATTCAAGTTCAAGCTTCTTTATCAATTTCATCAATTAATGTATGTGGGGTTATGAACAAGGATA
>NW_025856049.1:633705-655914 GCF_002878395.1 Capsicum annuum | reverse complement strand
TTTATCAATTTCATCAATTAATGTATGTGGGGTTATGAACAAGGATAATTCTTTCATCCTTGTGCCCAAAATTAGTTTTAAAGTTGAATTTTATATGAAATTATATGAATTTTTGTCTAGGGTTTATACCCATTCTTTGCTATTTGAAGATTATGAGATTACAATTGATTTAGATGTTGAATTGCATGTCTACTTTTGTATTTTTTTATGCGTATGACATTAATTCCCAAATTTAGAATTGAATTATCAAGATTTTCATTATTTATCATGAACTTTATTATGATTTGACTTGAAATAGATTCATGGGTTATTTGCCCTAGTTTGAATGTTGCTATTTCAAGAAGATTATGCTTTTAAGCATCCCATGATTTGTCATATTTAGATTTTGAACAAAGATTTGATCTTTTGATCTCATCTTAGATATCAAATCCACTTTATAAATTTAACTACAGTTTACAGTAAACAGATTCAAAAGAGGTTTTCATTGTAAACCCTTATACTAGTTTTAAAAATGTATTTCCAACAGAATGAGCATACAGATTAAAGGGAGTAGTATTTAGCACCGAGTTATGCATGTTTACATGCCCCAGAACTACAAGCCAATGTAGGTATAGATTATCATATTATTTCCTTTTCTATATGGATGACAATTATATATGTGATCCCTTAGATTAGGTTATATTCCTTGGAAAGAGTATGACACCTCTCCCCAACGTGAGGTTTTCCGATAAGGGAACTAAATGTTGGACTCCATGTTAGCTCACATAGTTTATGTCGATTAGAAGAACCTCCCTACAACCTACAGAAAAGAGTAAAAAATAACAGAAAAGCTTTCAGAAACTAAGTGTTAAGGCTCACAGCTATATTCAGATATTGATTTAAATAAGACATTAGCTACTAGATTTTAGCTTTCAATTTATAGATATAAAAGTGAGTCCTTTCTACATTTAGACCGTATGATTTAAAATATAGAATACTAGTACAACTTTTAAAACTAAGTGTTATGACTCACAAGATTTATATAGTATGCTTTATCACTTATGATTTATGATTTTTAGCTTTCAGTTATTCCAGCCAATGTGAGTCATTTATACTTATCATGCATTATTTTACAAGTTTTATACAAACATTGAGATATTATTTTACTTATTCATTCAGCCCCCATGTATTTAGTACATTCCAGAAGTACTGATCCACAAATATATCTATATGCTAAATTGTCTCATAATGTAGGTTCAGGTCCTCAGTTTTATCAGCGTGAGTGATTTCAAGAATCTCCATCTACATCCTAATAGTTGGTGAGTCCTAATAGTCCTGGGAACCAATCATTCAAATTTTTTAGATTATTACAGTAGTTGATTCAGTATTTTTCCGTTAGTTAGAGTCAGTTGGGAACTTATCCCAATGGCTCTCTAGTTATTAGTAATAGAGGCTTGTCAGACTGCTAGATATGAATCAGATTTCTAGTATTGATTGTCCAGACTTCTACGTTAAGCATTTTCAGATATTATGCTGAGATAATTTTAGCTTAACTTAGAAAAACTTCCACATTTAATCTTTGATTTTATATCTATATTTATTTATTATGAGTTTCAAATTTATTAGAAGGATACTGAGTTAGTTTGAGGCTACTTGGAGTCTTAAGCACCGTGTGATGTCCTGGGACCAATTTTTGAGGTGTTATAATGTGCCAAAAAGAAGATATGATATATGTGGATTGTATACGGGTTGGTGAAACCCCATGGGTCCTACATTGGAAGGCTTGCCTCTGTAGGTATATACGGGGATTGTGTGATGATCTCGGATGTTGTGCAATGACCTCGTGCATCATCATCATTATCATATATATGCACTTACTATATTGTATTTATATTGTGTTGTATTGACATATTAACTTATCATCTATGTAATTTTTTTATCTTGTTTTACTTGTATTTGCTGATCTTGTATATGTATATTCCCCTTGTTCTTTTTATATGTGATATACTATGTACTTTTATTCTATCTTGGTGTGATATTGTAACATATGTGATATATTAGAACTGTTAGTGAAAGCACTGTGGGCACCGTTGTGGGACATTTTTTTACTACAGGTGACATGCCCTTAGTGTATATTTTGTATGCTTTATTTACTACTTTTCTTGGACTTCCTATGATACCTACTGAGTACAAGTGGACCGTACTCATGCCTACTGCACCCTTTTGATGTAAGTCCTAGCTTGAGTGTGCCATAACTTTCTTGACTCAGGCGATTGTTGGAGCTTCCAAGGTAGCGGTTGGACATTTATGCGTTCGTAGTTCACCTCTATAATTCTATAGTAGTTATGTCTTTATCAGTATACGGAGACAAATATTATTCCATTGTGGTTATTTTTTTGATGTATTTGACTCTTGGATTATATTGGAAGTTCTTACACTATTGACACTTAGTTGTGGGCATGATTGACATTTTAGATAAGTTCTTTCTGCATTGTTATGATTACTTGTATGATTTGGCTTCATTCTAGAAGCCTTACATTGGGTATTTTCGTCCTTTCTTTTTTCTTTTTGTATCAGTTTGGGTGATAGGCTTAACTGTCAAGGTATGCTGTGACAAATGCCATCATGACCCTTGTTTCTGGGTCGTGATAGTATAACACATTAAATTTCTTTTAATTGATTTTAGCTGGTATTTATGCTCTTCAACTTTGTATATGTACATGTAGGAACTTAAAGTATTCCAAAGTTGGACAAGTAGAAAAATGGGTCCTTCATGACAAATGTCACGCTATTTGATATATAGGATGCATGCATCTCACACGATTTATCATTTAGAACACATATATCTACCTGTTCAATTTTATGATATAGTAAGTGTCCACTTGTGAATACGTCCCAAAGTTAAAGGGCATAAATATCATCCAAATTCAAATTAAAGGACATATCTATATATTATATCTTTATATAGAATATATACATGTACGATGGATGGAAGACTCAAGTGAGGATGGCGGGAGAAGACTTAGAGCATTTTTCGATTGAGACAGGGTTGCATAAAAGGTCGACTCTTAGTCCATTCCTGTCCGCATTGGTGATGGACGTGTTGAGATGGAGTATTAAAGGTGAGGTGCCTTGGTGTATGTTATTTGCGGATGATGTAGTGTTGATTGATGAGATGCGGAGGGTGAATGATAAATTGAAGGTTTGGAGGAAAACCCTTGAGTCTAAGGGGTTCAGGTTGAGTAGGTCCAAGATGGAGTACTTAGAACGCAAATTTAGAACTTGAGGTAGGAGGATAGAGTGTGGGAGAGATTGAATTATTGGGATATTTGTAAGAGGGATAGCTTTAAGTATATTGGGTCTATGATTCAGGGGAATGGTGAGATTGATAAGTATGTCTCTAAGCGTATTGGAGCAGGTTGGATAAAGTGAAGGCTCGCCTCAGGAGTGTTGTGTGACAAGAAGGTGCCCCTTAATCTTAAAGGCAAATTATTAGAGTGGCAGTCCGTTCGGATATGTTGTATGGAGCGGAGTGTTGGTCAGTCAATCACTCCCACATCCAAAAATTAAAGATAGCGGAAATGAGAATGTTGTGTTGGATGTGTGGGCTTACTAAAGGGGATAGAGTTAGGAATGAGATTATCTGGGAAAAGGTGGCAGTGGCTTTGGTGGAGGACAAGATGTGGGAAGGAAGGCTAAGATGGTTTGGGCATGTAAAGAAGAGGGGCATGGATGCCCCAGCTCGTAGGTGTGATAGGCTAGCTTTGGATAGGTTTAGGAGGATTAGAGGTAGGATGAAGAAATACTGGAGGGAGGTGATTAGACATGACATAGAGCAACTTTAACTTACTAAGGACATAACCCTAGATAGGAAGGTGTGGAGGTTGCGAATAAAGGTAGAAGGTTAGTGTGAATGTGTAGGTTGTAGCAAGTAGTCAGGAGAGATCTTGTGTAGGCGGGTTAGTAATCTAGAACTGTGTCCATAGGTGTCTTTGGTATGTGAGTGTATGTTACTAATAGGTGGGTGTCCTATTTCTTATTTCTTAGTTCCTATTTTCTTATTTCGTCTTGTTCTTATTTCTCGTATTTCGTATTTCTCTGGTTTCTTTTTTATTATTTATTATTACTTATTTATGTTATGTCATCCATCTTGCTTCATGTTTCATTACAACCTTATTTACTATTCTTTATCTTGAGTTGGGGGTCTATCAGAAACAACCTCTCTACTTCTTCGGAGGTAGCGGTATGGAATGCGTACATCTCACCCTCCCCAGACCCCACTTTGTGGGAATACACTGGGTTTGATGTTGTTGTTGTTGTTGTACTTTGTTTCCTAAATTATGCATGTTTTCCCAAAAATACAAGCACAATAAGATTTAGTCGTTATCAATTATGAAATGGAAGTACAGATCATAAGAACCTTTATTATATTCCAACAAAAGAAAATTAATATCAAGATAAATATAATAGGTGAACCAACATATTGACCCATTTGATAATTTATCTATTCTATATCTATAATCTATAATATATTAAAAGTGTGAAGGACCTTACAAATGTTGTTGAACTTTTTGACCTTCATTAAAAATTTTTGTTTTAGACAAAGTCATCCTTTCACTATTCTTTAATAATATTTCAGAGTTGAAAATTAATTAAACATATTTATGATAAAATCTTTCCTTATTAGAAGTCATCATAATTAATGACAACTAATATTTAAGAATTTTAAATCAGCTAAATTTGATTTTAAGAAAATTTGAAAAATCTAGAAATAAATACAAAAGCGTTAGAATAAGAAAAGCGTAAAAAAGATGATCCATCAATTACTTGAAACTTCTGGTGGCAAAATATATACGTCCTTACGCTAAAATATATGTTTATGTTTACATTATTATATTAAAGTGTAAAGACTCTTTGAAAAGTGATTTCAACTTTTACACTTCATTAAAAGTTATCGCAATAGATAAAATTATTTAATTTTAAATAATCAAACATTACGCGTGCAAGGCATTTGTGGTGAAAATAGTAATATTAAAAGTGTGAAGATTTTTATAAATGTTGTTTGAACTTTCGGTCCTTCATTAAAAGAATCCACAATAGATAAAATTATATTTTCGCTTTTATTCTCAATTATTATTAAAATATATTAACTCCTAAAATATATGGAATAAATACTAAAATATATGATAAGACATTTTATTAAATTATGAGTCCTAAATAATTAATATATGTATTACTTTTTCTTCTATTCCAATTAAGTGACACTGATATAATTTTGAGAGTCAGTCAGATATTTTATATCTTTTAATTTTTTTAAGTTGTTAATGGTGTGATTTATAATATTTTTTACATAATTTTTCAGTAAGATATGAGTCTCTACATCTCAGTTTATATGCATAGATAAAATTTCGACAGTCCATCAAATTTTCTTTATATATCTTTTAAGTTCTTAATTATTGTGATTTATGTCTTACTTTGTCCCCATTCCATTTTATGTGATACTAATATAATTTTGATAGGCAACAAAATTTTTTATGTTGCATATCATTATGTGTTTTACCCTTTTTATGAAATATTCTTATTTTTTTAATGCTTAGATGACTATAATAATTAATTAGGGGTGATATAATAAAATTACGATTGAAGTAGTGAAGCAGACATGTCTTAAGAACTTATAATAACTAAGGAAAAAAAACCTAAATATAGCACATTAGATTGTTAATTGCAAGTTATGACAAAACTTTTTTGTTTGCAAGTTATAGCAACTTTTATTAAAAAAATAAAAAAATATATATATATTTTTAAAAAAAATATCAAAATAATCACAAAAATGGAAAATACAGATTTATCATATCAATATAACAATATCCCTTTCTTAAATATAGTTAACAGTTACTAATAGATACCGATCACACCCCCATTCTCGCTTTAACTATCTTTTTCTCCATTTTTAAACAACCCAATTTCTTTTCTGCCTTAATACACATTCATTTTTTCTTTTTACCAGAATATATTGTTTCAGTAAAAAGCTTTCATAAGTTGTTGTTTAATGCAACGTTTGGGTATATTTATTGGAAAAAAATTGACAAATCTAAAAAAATTTGAAAAATGAGACACCCAAATATGAATTCTGATAATTTGCATACAATCATGATACATCATGGAGGGAGATGGGATGCCTTAGGTATGTTAAATTGTTTAGCAATTTGATATTTTAAATTCAATCATATTTAATGAATTCAATATTTTTTTAAAAAACCTTTTAGGAATAAAATAATAAAAGTATATATTTTTAGATTTCTTCAATTATGTGATGTTAAAATGTTTAAATTTCTATAATATAATCATGAAAGTCTCTTGAAATAATTACTTTTGATTATAATGTGTATGATTGTGGATTGCATGACATACAGAAAAACTTATATAATATTTGGTGTTGCGACAAGGAAACCAAGAGACTTTGGTGTAGATGAGATTATGTATGACACAACTCTAAACTACAAAGGGTTAGTAGAAGCAATTACAATGGAATTGAGGATAGACACAACTTCAAATCTATTTGAAATAAAGTACATAATAAGTGATGGATACCCACTAATGATCCTACACAGTGACATAAGTGTGAAGGTCTAATGAATTCTTACATACTTTTCATGACCCGAGGCTACCCCCTAGTAGCGACAATGGTGCTTACGGTCATAAGTGATCATAAGCTAACCTATAAACTGGAACCTGCTGTGAGCATTGAATATAATAACAATAAAGAATATGGGCAAAAATAACTGATAAAGTCATAAAGTCTGAATACTGAAAGATGATTAAATCACAATTTTGAAACATTTGATAAGACTAATAAATTTGTCTAACTGGCTGTCTGAAAGCCTTTAAACTGATTTAGGAGTTGATGGGACGGACCTCCAACTAACTCTGACTGACTGAAAATAAGAAATACTGAGACATTAAATAATTATAACAAGCCCTCGATGGATGAGAATTCACTACTACTGCTTTTGGATTACGTTAAGCTATCTAACCGTGGTCGGAAAACTGAACGTCCGAACTTATGATAAAAAACATCATAGTGCAAAGAAGAGTATGCGGTCAGTATTTTAAATGTACTGTATATGAGATGAGGATAGACTGATATACATTGTTAACTGTGCATGAATACATGAACGTGTAAAATATAAGAATGCAAGACTAAGGTATATCTGTTATATTACTGAGATAAATCTGTAATATAAGAGACTAAATGTTGTAAAACTGAATATCTGAAAGTTTGTACACTTAGTCAAGCAAACCTGAACTGAAAATACACTAAATACTATAACCCCAGTTGGAAGGGTGTTAGTACTGTGCCACGGGTACTAACACTGGTTGTGTGGATCTACTAATCTGATGTCCTGAAGTACCATGGTGTCAAGCCTAAACTGACAGGTAACCCGTGAGACGAATTCAAGCCTAAACTGATGGCTAACTCCTCATATCTTGTGCTGGCTATGTAGTTCTAGAATGCAGAGACTACTACTAACGAGTCTACCCAATTGACGTGGAAACCGCCACCCCTGCATTCACTTAGTGCTAAATTGTATGCCCAACTGAACTGAAACTAGAACTGAACTGAACTAATCTTAACTGATTATTTTTACATAACTGATAAGGCTAATCAAAATTATAATAACTGAATAACTGGTAACATTCATGGTATGACTGAAATCATTACTTGAAATTCTAAAAATATGTGAAACACATAGGTAGCACTGAATAAAAATAATAATAATAATAATAATAATAATAATAATAATAATAATAATGCCATATAAAAGCTCCAAAACCATAGTAGGGGATCATTGCTCAATACCCAAAACTTAGGCATTTTATCAAATACATGAGAGTCATGAACTTAAGTAGGGGAATGGGTAAAACATGCGAAAATAACATGATTACAAGACTAAAATCATAAATTAGGAACGTAATGTGAAGATTTCAACATTCAAAACATGTAATGGCTCTTTCCACTTGAAAACACTTATAAACATAACTTGTAATTGAAATCAATAAGAGTTTCATGGAGATAATTCAACATGAACATGTAAGCTCATGATTTATAACAAAAGGGATTTTAGGAATCCATGGGTGACAAGGGCCCATGGATGAACATCAAACATACCTAAGTGTTGAATCCTTGGATTTTTTCTTGGTATTGAACTTGAATTTGATGAACCCTAGTTGTTTTTTGGGCAAATAAAATCACCCTTTTTGCTTCATGAAGAATGATTTTTTAGTTATGATAGGTTAAGGTAGTATTTACGCTTGATAGCTGATGTTAAGAGGGTGAAAGGACATAGTTTTGGGGTTAAAAGAGTAGAAAAATACTAAAAAAACATTTTAAAATGTCATTATAGTGCCGAACTATCTCGGGTGGCGGTTTGGGTGACAGACTTTCACTGTAACCGTCAGAAAAAGTCCAAATTTTGACCTTTCTACTTAAAGCTGACGGTCTGGTGTGATGGGCTGTCACTAATGCGATGGTCCATCACCCTGGCCGTCGCGCCTTTGCAGACAAAACCTCTCTGGTAAAATGGGCATAACCCTTTACTCCGATATCAAATTAAGGTGAAACTGGTGGTGTTGGAAAGATATTTAATTATCTATCTGTTGGTGGGTATTGAGATAAAAAATTCTTAGTATACAAAATATTTTGCTTGTTTGAAATGGTTATAGTTATTTTCTTCATAAAAATTTAACCTCTAAAGAATTTTTTGACTTGTCTACAAGGTAGGAGCTATTTGAGGACTTAATATATGCCCAAATCACTTATAAAACTATCAAAACATGATTTTTGATTTTTCATGAGCTTGAAGCATGGTTCTAATATTGGTCTGGATTTTTGGGGTGTTACAATACTATAATTAACGGAGCAAAAATATTCAATATTTGCTTGTGAAGTAGAAAATGCAGTTGTGGAGAATTTCAATTGGATGAAATACCTTGCTCTCATGCTATGGCTACTATTACATGTAGAAACTAACATGGCGAGGAGTATTGCTCACCTTACTATAGCAATAAATTTTTCGAGATGCTTATGTCATACTAATTGAACCTCTACCTCATGAAAATACATGAAAATTACCACGTGAAGTGTTGGATGAAATTGTATTGCCATCAGATTCAAAAAGATCTCCTGGAAGACCATGTTATGAAAGATGAAAAGCACCAAACGATGAAAAGTGTAAAACATCAATGGTTACGTGTACTTGCTGTCATCGAGAGGGATACAGTAGAAAAACTTTCCACATGTATGCACCTTCCGCTTAAGTTAGAATATGTATTTCTTAATTTATTCTGATGTTAGAATGTTTCTTGTTTTAAACCTTTTATGTTCAAGAAGTTGTAGTGTTCAAATTTGTCCTATTTTCAGTCATTTATGTTCATTGATATAGATTTTTACTTTTATAATCATCAATTTTTGGAGAGTTACTATTCTTTTTGTTCACTAATTATAACCATATAGTTTGATTGAAATTTCTTTATTATTTATGATGTTTGCTAACTGTATAGTTTTATCTATGATTACAGTACATGTTGATGTTTCTTGTTTAACATTTTAAATACTTTGTTTATCAATTTTAAGGAGTTGCTGGCTCTTTCATTATATAATGATAGATTTTGTTGATCAATACTTTGATTATCAATTGTGTGAAAATGATAAAGTAACTACTCTAAAATAAAAAATAATCAAACTAACGTTGATTAAAAAGTGATAGCAAATGACAAATATGAGAAGGTACATTATTCTGATATATAATTTAATATAGTAAACAGTAAAAATGTGTATGCAAAAGTGACACAAAGTATTTTCTCATCTACTGTATGCAATTTGGCTTTATAATTTCAATTATGTTATGTGATAATGAAACGTGAATCCAAAAAATTAAATTTCAAAATTCATAATGTGGCAGAAAGATTATATACGAGGAACAAAACATAAATAATAATTAACATGAACTTAATAAGATATTTTTAATATAAACATTCAAGGATAAACATCAAAATAACTAAACACAAATGTCTACTGTAATTTTATTTTGTGATTGGAATGATAGTTGAAACATTTACTGAACAAAAAAATTCTGAACCTACAACATTCAAATAATAAAGAACCAGACAAAGACATAATAACTATACACAAACGTCTACTGTAATCTTATTTTGTGGCTGGAATGATCGTGTCCTTGAATTCTCGGAGCAACTTCCATGGATCTTTTGAAACCACCATGCTTGCTAGTGCTAAATTGAAATAGAATCAAATTTGAAATTTTCAGACATGACCCAAGCGAAAGAAAAAGACAAAATAACATTAAATTGAAGAAAATTCAGAGCCGACTGAAGGAGTGAATGTTGAAAACCCAACTTCATACGCATGAATATGAAAAGAACAGAAAAAGAAGAGAAGAAAAATAATTTATGGGAATGAAGATAAATTAATGGTTGAAAAACTTTTCTCAGTAAAGTTACTTTAAAAAATTGGGTAAACATTGGACTACTAAGTAAATTAATAAAGTTAAAAAAAGTCACATATCTTGTTTAAATGCAAACAAGATATCTTTACCATATTTGATCCCTTAATTTGCGAAATCTTTTTGAAAATTTGTTAATAAAATTAAAAAAAGATAATTATTGATACCAGCAATAACACTTGCCATAATTATCTAAAGATTTAATGAAGAGTGATAAATACTAAAGGCTATAAATAAGGAAATAATATGAATATCTAATATTAAAAAAATAATATTTTAATATTAAAAAATAATTTTTTTTGAAAGTTGCTATAACTTGCAATTATTTCTTTAGTCTAATAATTATTGAAAAGTGTTACTATAACTTACAATTAACAATCTAACAAATGTATATAGGATAATTTTCACAATAACTAATTATAACTGATATAAAAAAATTACTATAAGAAATACTTGTGAAAAAAAATTAAGTGGGTCACAACTAAGACGGCAAGTTAATTTTAAATATCAAGAGTTAATTTATCATTTTAAACGGACCCAATATATGTTATTTTTTAATCTCAACTTATGTTGAAAATTTTTTTCTTTTAGATAATCACTTACTAAAATAATTTAAGTTTTAAATTATTGTGATTTATAACACTTTTTGTTCTATTCCAATTTAAGTGACACTAATATAATTTTGAGAGTCAACCAAATATTCTCTATCTTTTAAATTTTTAAGTTGTTATTTATGTGATTTAAAATATTTTTTTACATAATTTTCAATTAGATATGAATACTCTATGTCTCAGTTTATATGGGACAAATAAAATTTTGACAGTCGATTAATAATTATATTTATTTATTTAAGTACTTAATTATTGTGATGTATTCCACTGTCCCATTCGAGTTTATGTGACACTAATATAATTTCAATAGTCAATCAAAGTTTTTATGTTATATATCATTTTGTGTCTATTTTACTTATTTTTATGAAATATTGTTAATTTGTTAACGCTTAGATGACCATAATATTTAATTAGGGTGATATAATAAAATCACAATTGAAATAGTGAAGCATATATAACTTAAATAACTTATAATAATTAATTAATAGTGATATAGCAAAATTACTAAAAAAACTTGTGAAAAAAATTTAATTGGATCTCATATAAGACGTCAGGTAAATTAAAATATCAAGAGTTAATTTATCATTTTATGTCTATTTTATTATTTTTATTAAATAATATCAATTTTTTAATTCTTAGATGAGTTGTAATATATAATTAAGGTTGATATAGTAAAATTACGATTGAAGCAACTGAAGCAGTCATGTCAGAAATATCTATTTTACTTTTTTTAACTAAATATTATTAATTTTTTAAAACTTAAATGACTTATAATAATGAGTTAGGGATGATACAGTAAAATTACACTTGAAGCAGCTCAAGAAGGCAAGACGACCCTAAGCTGCCCTCATCACTCATATCACGATTGAAACAGTGAAGCAAACATGTCTTAAATGACTTATACTAACTAATTAGAAATGATATAGAAAAATTACTATAAAAAATACTTGTGAAAAAAATTTAAGTGGACCTCATATAAGGCATCATGTAAATTAAATCACTAAAAGTTAATTTATCATTCTATGTCTATTTTACTATTTTTTATTGAATATTATTAACTTTTTTAATACTTAGATGATTTATAATAATTAATTAGAGGTGATATAGTAAAATTACGATTGAACTAACGAAAGTAGACATGTCAGAAATGTCTATTTTAATTTATTATTAAATATTATTAATTTTTTAATACTTAAATGACTTATAATAATTAATTAGGAAAAATATAGTAAAATTACTCTTGAAGCAGTTCATAAGCTTCTTGTGCTACTTAATTATTAGGTACTATATATATATATATATATATATATATATATATATATGACAGACCCCTGAACTTTTTGACTTTTTTCGTATTTGCATCTCGATTAGGCTATGTACCTATTGAACCCTTTTATCATTCACAAATCATGTCAATTAAGCACAATCTACTGATGTGATAAAAAAATATAAAATGCGTGTAATACACACGCCAATGATGTGGCAAAGTGGCAAATTAAATAGCCACACATGACATTTTAACTTACAATAATCATACAAATAATTTTTTAATATAATTAAATCTAAATTAAAAAAATATATAAATACCCCCCACCCCCCACTGTAGTAGCCTTTCCTTTCCAAAAACCCCTCGCCCCCCGTCGATTGAGCACAAAAAAGCAAAATAAACCTTTTTTTGTATGTATCTTCTTCTTCTTCTTCTTCTTCTTCTTCTTCTTCTTCTTCTTCTTCTTCTTCTTCTTCTTCTTCTTCTTCTTCTTCTTCTTCTTCTTCTTCTTCTTCTTCTTCTTCTTCTTCTTCTTCTTCTTCTTCTTCTTCTTCTTCTTCTTCTTCTTCTTCTTCTTCTTCTTCTTCTTCTTCTTTATATCTCTAAATTTACATATACTACTACTGCTAGTAATTTTCTTTAACCATTAACCAAAAGTTGTATTAGCTAGTATTCAGTATACAACAGAAAGAATGGAGATCAAAAGGAAAAAAAAGATAATCAAGGAAGAAAATTATTAAACCATTGATATCAGAAAAAGATGAAGGAAAAGTCCCCGTCGCCATCGCTGTCGCCGGAACTTCCTCACCGCCAGTCGGCCACCCATTGGAGTTTTTCAAGATATTCCTTTCTCATAGCAGCTCTATCTATAATCTATATAGCATGGTAATAATTTTTTGTATCATTAACTTATTTTCATTACACCAAATAAAATTATAAATCACATATTTTGAAACAAAACTTGTATATAAATAATTTTTAAAGAAGCCATTAGTTAAATTTTACTGTATAAAAAAATACCATTGATTTTAGACGCAATTTAAAGGTATAAAATGCTATGTTTAAGGATTTATGGTAAAGGAAGATGGTGGAGGCTTGAAGAGATACAATGGAGAAGAAGATGATAGCTATTTTTTTTATTTCTTTAATGTGTTTTTTTATTGGTCGAGATTTTTTATGTTTAATTTTTTTGATTAATTATGGCTTTGAACTCTCCTAATGGTGAGTGTATTACACAAGCCGCGCCATGTCAGTAATTGTGCTTAATTGACATGGTTTGTGAATAATAAAAGGGTTCAATAGGTATATGGCCTAATTAAGGTGCCAGTAAGAAAAAAAGTCAAAAAGTTCAGGGACCTGTGTATGAATTCATCCATATATATGTATATATCTCTTCAGCAGGCCGACATGCCTGTTTGTGTTGCCTGCTTCAATCATGATTTTATTATATTACCCCTATTTAATTATTATAAGTCATTTACGTATTAGAAAATTAAAAATATTTACTAAAAAAAAGTAAAATGGACATTTTTGACGTAATTTTACTATATCACCCCTAATTAATTATTATAAGTCACCTAAGTATTTAAAAGAATAATATTTAAGAAAAAAGGTAAAATAGACAGCAAATGATAAATTAACTCTTGATATTTTATATTAACTTGACGTCATATATGAGACCCACTTAAATGTTTTCCACAAGTATTTTTATAGTAATTTTTCTATATTATTTCTAATTAGTTATTATAAGTCATTTAAGACATGTCTGCTTCGCTGCTTCAATTATAATTTTACGATATCACCCTAATTAATTATGGTCAGCTAAGCATTAAAAAGTTAATAATATTTCATAAAAAAAGTGAATAGAAACAAAATGATATGTCAAACATAGAAAATTTGGTTGACTATCAAAATTATATTAATGCAACATAAATTGAGATAGGGCAAAGGAAAATATAAAGTAACATATATTATTTGAAAATGAGATAAAAAGTAAAGTAAATCACAGTAATTAAAGTAAGTTGATTAACTATCTAAGTTTTGGATGAAGAGAGTATTAATATCTTATTAAAAAATTATGTAAAAAGCATTATCAATCACATAATTAATAACTTAAAAAATTTAAAAGATATAAATATTTGGCTGCCTCTCAAAATTATATCATTTTCACTTAAATTGGAATAGAAAAAAATATTATAACTCATGATAATTAAAAACTTAAATGATTTTAGTGATTGATTATATAAGTTCCATTTGTGTCATATAAATTGAGACAAAAAATACTCCCCCTGTTTAAAAAATAATGACCTAGTTTGACTTGGTACGAAATTTAAGAAAATAAAGAAAACTTTTGAATCATTTGGTCTTAAATTAAAGATATGTCAAATGTACCAAAATATTCTTCCATCTTGTGGTCTTAAACAAGTCACGTGGAAAGTTAAAATTTAAATATTGCTAAAAACAGGAAAGGGTCATTCTTTTTGAAAAAGACTAAAAAAGAAAGTAGGTGATTCTTTTTGAAACGGAGGAAGTAACATATAGAAAGGACCCGTCGATATCCAATGTATGTATATATATATATATATATATATATATAGATAGATAGAGAGAGAGACTGAGAGAGACATAGAGACAAAGAAAGAGAGTGGCAGGGGGGATGGGGGATGGGGGTAAAGAGTAACTAAAAATGAGTAAAAAAAGGACTCTTAAAAAGGTTAATTGATAGAGAATTGATTTAACAAATAAAAATGAAAGATGTAATTCATTATGTTTTCCCTAGCAATCATGTGCATGAGTTCAAGAATCAGAGTTGAAGGTGTGTTTCAATATTTTTTTCCATGCATATTGTCCTTTTTTCTAATCTATAGTGTGGAAACTTCTTATATATTAGAATACAATAATGATGTTGATTAAATGTTTCGGCGTGCCCCCGACATAGTTTAAAGATCTAAATGAGGGTACTAGGGGATGAATGTATAGTATATATAGCATCACCAAGGAGCGAATATAATTTTTATCTTTTCTCAAGTCATAGATATAATAGAAAAATCATGGTAGAAAATATTTCTTTTAATGAGTCAAGAAGCGAAATTGGATTAATAGGGCCCAATTTCACTACAATCTGATTTCATGTAATGAAAATAGTTCTATAGGATTATGGAGCAGGCTAAACTCCAAATATATTTTATAACTATTAAATTAAATAACCCCAACTTGAATTTGTGAAATTCTGATAGTTGTACTAAAATAATCAAGGATCATGTGAAGGAGGTGAAATCACAAAAGATGAAAGAGGGATTATAATTGCTTATGACCAATAAATATTTTGATACGATAATATGACTGAATCTCTAGAAGTAGAAATTGACATAGAGATTGGTGTATTGACAATGGTATCAATAGTAACTTGGTGGTGGGAGTTGATTCAAAAAATTTGATGGATTGACACTGAATATATTGCTACAACCAATGTCTAAGTATAAACAAATCTATACTTGATTTATAGGAGTAGACGTGCAATGAACGTTTCAATAAACTAGAAACTATATATGTGTGTGTGCGCGCACACACATGTCTATGTGTCTGTTTGTATAGAATAACAAGTATAAGTGTATAACTTCTTAAGGAGAATAGTGATACAAAAAAAAATTTTAGTAAGAAAATTCAAAATATCAAGACATAAAGGTACAAAAAAAGTCAAAAAGATTCGATATATTTACTATATACATATAAAATAATTTCGATCACACACACATCCACACTCTCTCCATTTCAATTTGTTAATCTAAGTTTTACACAATGTTTTAAAAAGTAAAGAAGGTCTTTGAACTTATTATCTTGAACTAAAGATATATAGAATGTATAAAACTGTTCTTTAATATGTGGTCTTAAATATATTTAATGTGGTGATTGAACAACATACATATAAAACCTAGCCGTCTTCTCAACCTAACCATATGCAATAATAGTATCCTCTTGTGTCGTTGGAATGGCCTTGCCGACCACTGGCCAGTCAATTTTAATGGCTAACTAGTTGCCTAAACCTTTTTAAATGATGATTTTCCATATTTAACACAAAATACTAACAAGCAATTGTTAGAAACTGATAGATCTCTAATTCAATCGGGAGAAAAATTATGCTGATATTTTAAAGCCTCAAAATAATTCTACGAGTAACAATATGCATAAGGTCCAATCTATTCTGTTCAAGAAATACAACTATGTCAATAGTGTTCCTAGAGTGGTGTGGATTAGTGAGGAGGTTGACAGAATGAATGTAATGGAAGAATTGCAATATGCTGTCATAGGTAAGTTTTCATATGGTTGGATAGAACTTGATGATTTGAGGACAAAGTTACCTAGACAACTCAAAGTGAAGGGAGAATGAAAGATAGCTTATCTAAGAAGCCGTCATATTCTTATGAGATTTGAATTAGCTGAAGATTTTTTTAATGTGATGGCCAAGACTATGTATTACATAGGATACTTATATCAAATAAGACCATTAATTTATGATGCTAAGTTCAAGGTGGAGGAAGAAACTACGCAAGCTATGGCATGGATATCCTTCCTGAATTTAAAGCCAACAGTTTTGTTAATGAGTCACTTTTTTCATTGGCTTTGATTGTGGGTAAACCAATTCATTTGGATACAACTACTGTAAGCAAAACTAGACCTAGATGTGCTAGGGTCAAGGTTCAGGTGGATCTTTTAACAGAATTTTTGGATTTTATGGAGATGCAAATTGTTAATGATAAAACAAATGAATCACGAATAGAAAAGGTTAAGATCAAGTATGATTTCTTACCAAAGTATTATAAAGAATGTAAACTCCAAGGTCATAATGAATTGGAGTGTAGAGTCCTTCATCCTAAATTGAAGACACCATAAGAAGATGAAGAAATAAATGAAGATAATCATAAGTCAGAAGTAGAAGGGAGTAAGACAAGAGCTAAGGAAGGAAGGTGGAATGAGCAAAAGGTTAAATGGAATCTTACCAGGCATAGGTTTATTAATAAAGGGTTTCTTTGTGATATGGATTTGACCCCTGAGAAAGGATTGGATAACAATCCTTTCAATGCTTTAGTTGAGGAGGTGGAAAAAACTACAAAGAATATTGATGATAATACTAATATAAATCTGATATTCAACAAGATAGAAAGGATAATACTAGGGAACAACAATCCACTATGGACTAGGTGACCAAGTCTTTTCCTGTTGAGATAACTAAGTTAGCATAATCAGTGAAAGCTGTCATGACCTGAGACTACCCCTAGCCATAACACGGTGCTTGGAACAACAAGTGATCCTAAGCTAACCAATGAACTGACATACTTCTTGAGCAACTGATGTAGAATATATAAAATAACTAAGTTTGTTGTGCACAAATATAGTCATGGCTTAATCTGGATAATTATAATATTGATAAAGTTTTAATACTGATAAAATTGAAGAGAGAACTGGAATTTACAATACATGACTCTAACTAACTATCTATAAAGCCTTTACTATATTGATTGTAAATTGCTGGGACATGCCTCCAACTATCAAAAATAAATATATATGAATAATAAAAAAAAGTACATGAACTACAACTGACTAGAGTCCCCAAAATAAGAGTACTCATCACCTGCTGACTGGAAGCTGCAAACTGTCTAATTATGATGTGTAGGCTACAACTGGCACCTACATTATGAAACGATGTAGAACATAGACATATATGTGAATCAATACTTCTGGAATATACTGAGTAAGTGGGGTTGAATGAAATAAGTAAAACTAATTAGGAACATAATCTTAAAACATGCATGCTAAGTCCAAGTAGACTCACCAAGAGACTGAAATAAATTGAAAGCTGAAGTATCTTAAAACATGAGTATCAAACATAATCTGATAAGATGGTGAATCACTACACTTAGTTTCTTAAAACTTTAATTTTATAGAATATGTAGATCTTAAATTGGAAAGCAATAAAAACATAGATGTTGTAAGCAAACTCTCTTGTAAGGCTAAATATGCTGTAGTTGAGGATTATGTAGGCATACTGAGCATGAAAATCATGAACATGTAGAGAATGAAAAACCAAGCATAAACATGTACTCACATAATCTGAAATCTGAATAGCTACAATTTGTATAACTGAACATCTAAATCTGTACACTTGGTTATGCCAACTTAAACTAACATTCTATGAGACTGTGGGAGCTAGCTATAATCAACATGCCCCAAATGAGCTATTGGGGTCTAACCTGTAACCCCAGTTAGAAGGGTGTTAGCACTTTTCTAAGGCTACTAACACTGGCTGACAATGTGGATCCACAAGGCTGATGTATCAAAGGACTAGGGTGTCATGCCTAACTGACGGGGGACCTCTCATAATATACGGTGGCACCATAGGTCTAGAACTTAGGGACTACTATGAACATCTCATGGCTAACTAAAGAGAGAGAAGCTATCCCTACATTCACTTGGTTCTAAGGGTTACCCTCAACTAAATAACACTGATACTGGACTGAACTAAATTAAATTCAACTGAACATAAAACTGACATTGCTCATCATGGTCTGATTATATCAACAAACTGAATGATAATACTCATGGTTTAGCTGAAATTATTTCTGAGATATTGAAATTATGTAAAATAACTAGGTATTGGGCGTTCATAACCCGCCAACACTGAAGGATCATAAACACGATGATAAAGCATTGAAGCTATAGTATGAGATTATGGTTTAAGGACCCAAAACATAAACATTTCTTCAAATGTAAGTAGATCATGAACTTGAGCATAGAGGTGTCATAAAACACGCTAAAACATTATGAATTCATGAATAACCTCGTAATTCAATATTTGGATATGGAATTCAATTGAAATCAACATGTGAAATAAAAATTTAAAACGTAAGTTAACAAAAATTTTCATAACATCATGCTAAAGCATATTTTGAATTGAGACAGTATGAATTAAACTCATATTGAAAACATGGAACTTCAAAATCATGGAAAAAATCATATTTAAACCAAAGAAGAGGTTTTTGGGCTCCAAAGGTGGAAATGACCCATGGATGAACATCCCACATACCTTAATTAGATGAATTCTTTAAGAAATCTTGCAATTGAAGATTGAATCCTTGAAGAAAAGCTTGAATTTCGAGCTTGGGTACTTGAATTCTTGGAGACAAAATTGAATCTTTTGTTCTTGGAAAGAGGAGGGTTTTTACGTGAGAAATTTTGATGAAGATGGGCAAATAATGCCCTTTTGGGTAATTTATGCCTTGGACGTTTGGGGTTGAGGGGAAAGGAACAAAGGAATAGACCTCGTGTTTCTCCCCTTAGTCTGGGGGAGTATCCCTCATACCGCCTACCTTATATCGGGGGAATAACCCCCGTGGCGCGGTCTTATCACCTACCTTTATTGCCTCTCATAAAAAAAGGCCATAAATTTTTACTCGGGTATCAGATTAAGGCAAAATTGGTATCGCTAAAAGTCTAACTCAATTATCTGTCATTTGGTGAGTGTTGATCTAAAAAATTCCTCATATATCAAAAGTTATACACGTTCAAATTATACCCTTGTAGAATTGAATATAACTGGATCAAAGACTCAGCTCAACTTTGCTCTAAGTGATTCCGATGGACATTATTCACCTCATAAAAACTCCACACACTAGGATAAAGATTATGTCACATGTATTTACATACAAATCATGTTATTAGAGTTTATAATGTAGGAACGACGGTTCAAAGTCTAGCCTGAAAATGCGGGGTGTTAAAAAAGTAGTCAATGTAGTCCTTGCAAATGAAGAAACAGGAAGTAAGCAAACTTCTAAAAATGACAAGGATCATAGAGCAGCTAATTCATAAGATGTAAGATCAGGAGTAGAAGAGAAGGTGAAAGAAGATGGAGATTCAAAGGAAAAAGGAGTAAAAAGGCTCTTACTTTGCAGAATAAATCCATAGCTCAAGATAGAATCCCTGGTAACATCCAACAATCCTAAAGTCCAAAAATAAAAAAGAAGCCAGATGGTGTTGCTAGTCAGTGACAACAGCCATAAAAGGGTAAGCAAAAACAACATTGAAAAGTAGGAATGCATGGTAACATAAAGGATGCATATTCAAATGCTAAAAAGTCATCTACAACATTAAGTGAAGAGAAACATCAACAGTTAAAAGAGGTGCAGAAATTAACACCAAATATGAACAATAAATTGGTTATAATGGATTTCTTTTTAGATATTGATAATTCATTCGATTGGAGTGCAAAAAAAAACATCATAATATTATTCATAATATGGAAGTTGTGAAAGAAACAAAGCTAATAAAGGATAATACAGAGAGAGATAGTAAAGTGTAGGATATTCTCAAAAAGGTGACTTATCTCCTAGAGCTATCAAAGCTATTAAATCTGGTAGAAAAGTAAAGAAGGAGATGGAGGAAAAATATTTACCTACTAGGGTTCAACCTAATAGAAGTGCTTTTAGAAAAATCAAAGCATAAATAAAGGCTCTCATATGGAATATTAGATCAGTAAAGTCTTCAAAGGCTTTCTAGAGGGTTCAATTACTACATAAGTATCATAAATTTTCTTTCATTGCCTTACTGGAAACTTTTCAGCACAGAAGAGTTATTAATAGATATAAGACTAGAATTCAGGTGCCTCTAGTATTTCATAACTGTATAGGAAAAATATGGTTCTTTGTTATTCATGGTTTCACTACTAATATCATCTGTGACAGAGAACAACAACTAACATGTCTTTTGACTAATATATCTAATGGTGTGGGCTTTATAGTTGCTTCATTATATGCTAAATATGATAGGAATCAAAGGATGGAGCTTTGGGAAGACCTTTGTTCTATTTCTAATGCTCATTCAGACCCATAGATAATTGGGGGTGATTTTAATATTGTATTAAATAATGCTAAAAAAATTAGTGGTAATCCTATTTCATATTTTTATCTAGAGGAGTTTTAACAATGTATATAATCTTATGATGTTTATCATGTGAATTATAAAGGTAGCTCATTTACTTTATGGAATAGGAGAGGAGGGGATGATTGTATTCTTACGAGGCTAGATAGAGTACTAATTAACTCTGAGTTACAGAATGTGTTTTCACATACTGAAGTAGAGCATGTTTTAAGAGATGGGTCAGATAATTCCCCTCTTCTGCTTAAATATGAAAAATAATTCTATTTCCTATCACAAGCCTTTTAAGTTTCTAAACTTCTGGACTCAACATCCAGATTTCAAAGAAGTGGTTAAAAGAAGCTGGGACTCTAACCTCTCTCAAAAACCTTTTTTGAATTTTTAAAGAAAGATTAAACAGGGAAAATAAGATCTTTCTTGATGGAGTAGGAAAGTTTATAGGGATGATTTTCAATATCTCCATATTAGAGAGGAAATGTCTAGAATGAAGGTAAAGTTTTTTTAAGATAATCCTTCACCTAAGAAAAAGGTCCTTATGAAGAAGGCAAAAGTTGAATATACCAGGTATCTACAGTTAGAATAATGTTATTGGCAACAGAAAGCAAAGATGATTGGTTTGAAAGTGGGGACAGAAATATCAAATTCTTTCATAGTATAGTAAAAGGAAGAAGAATTAGGTTGAAGATCTCAAGGATATTCAATGATCAGGGTAGCTGGAAAGTGATAATCAAATTGCCGAAGAAGCTATAAGGTTTTATCACAAGTAATTTCATAAGAAAGAGATGATACTACCTTCTCTCTAATTGATTATGTCCCTAATATAATTAATAATAAGGATAATGAATTGCTAGAAGCTCTACCTGAGATGGAAGAAGTGAAACATGCTGTTTCCAAGCTAAGTGGA